>NC_092044.1:107410120-107710120 GCF_003086295.3 Arachis hypogaea
AAAGGAGTGGGAAGAAATGCAAAGAGAAGTTTGAGAATTTGTACAAGTATTACAAGAAGACCAAGGAGGGAAAAGCTAGTAGACAAGATGGGAAACACTACAGATTCTTCAGGCAACTTGAAGCTATATGTGGTGGCGGTGGCGGTGGCGGCGGCAGCGGCGGAAGTGGTGGAGATTCATCAAACACTACTCATAATAATAATCTTCATGCCTTAGCTTCAAACACTGCTTCAGCTTCTGTTGCTGGTGCTAATGTTCAAACCCCAAGAAGCTTCAATGGTGATCATCATAACAATAATAGCTTGATCAAGTGTTCAGAGAGCTTGAGTTTTTCGAACTCGTGTGAACTGGAGACATCGTCATCTGAGAACAATGATGAGGATCTTTCAGCCATTGCATACATGATGAAGCACTCCACATCTTCAAGGGACAACAATAATAACAAGCAGAAAGGGGTGCAATTGGATGATGATCATCATGGGGGAAGGGTGAGAAGAAGAAGAAGCTTGAGGGCAAAAGTGGAAGAGATAGTTGGTTCCCACATGAGGAAGATCATCGAGACACAAGATGCATGGATGGAGAGAATGGTGAGTGTTGTTGAGCAAAGGGAGAAGGAGATGGCATCCATGGAGGAAGAGAGGAAGAAGAAAGAGTCAATGAGGTTTGACCAAGAGGTAACGGAGCTTTGGGCAAAAGAGAGAGCTTGGGTTGAAGCAAGGGATGCTGCATTGATAGAAGTTGTAAGAAAACACATTGGAAATGGAAACAATAATAGCAATAATAATAAAGAGTTTGAGATTATTGAAGCATTGGCACCTCAAAGCAATAACAAGAACAACAAGGGCCAAACTGCAAATAATAACAACAATAATGGTGGTGGTGGGAGGTGGAGTGAAATGGAGATATCAAACTTGATACAGTTGAGGACAGGGTTTGAAGAGAGAATGAGGGAGAATAATAATAATAATGGTGGAGGAGGGTATTATTTTGAGAGTAATAATAATAATAATAATGGGGTAAGTAGTGTTTGGGAAGAGATCTCAGGAAAATTGGGATGTTTGGGATTTGAGAGAAGTTCAGAAGAGTGTAAGCAGATTTGGGATGAGATCAGCATCTCACTTGGGAGGACAAATACTTCTGCTGCTGCTGCTGCTGTTGCCAAAACCAATAGGCCTTGGTGTTTGGAACTCAAGCTCACTGATGATGATGATGATGATGATGATGATGAACATCATCATGATCATGATGATCATCACATTTGACCGTACATACATTTCTACTTATATTGCATCATCGTATTGCATTGTGTTATTTCTAATTATTTTTTATGGAATATTATGTATCCACTTACTTCTTGTTGAATGTGATGACCATGTAGGTTTCAGAGAAATGCTTGTTAGATAATTGTAGAGCATTTAGGTGATTTGAGAACTTTGTTGATAGGATGATATTTCAAATAATGAAAATAAGTCTTAAAATAATTGACAACTCGTTTTATTTAATAGAATATAACTTACCTAAATGCATGCTCTATAAATAAGTAATAATTTTCTCTTAAATTTTCTTGAAATCTCATCTAATAGTAACTAATAAATAAGCTAATTATACTTACGTGTATATTATAAACTAATTAATAAATAATTATTGGTATAAAATATACCGAAAATAAACTAATATATATATATATATGATTGTTATTTTTTATGTGTGCATAATATTTTTGTAAATAAGATATTTAATATTAGTGTTTATTTCTGTACAATGACTAATTTATACGTACTAATACGATAAAAAAATAAACGAATAAAAAATTGCTACATGAATTAAATTTTTTTTAGTCATCATTTATTTTTATTTATTTTTTAAAAAGTATTATATCAATATATATACCAAAATACTTTTCATGAATAATTATAAAAATGCATATATACTCTCATGATTAATTTTGTTAAAAGATTCAATAACCCTTTTTTATTATTGTGACCAAATATCTCTTTAAAATAAAAAATTAAAATAAAATCTTAACCTAAAAATCTAAAAAAAAAGAAAAAAGAAAATCAAAACCAAATTTTAAGAAAACAAGTAACAGGATCATGGTTCCAATATAAACACAATTGGAAAGATAATGATTTTCTGAAAAATTCTCATCTCTTGACACTACCTGAGATTGAAATTCATCAAATTTAGAATTTTTATAGGATGGTTAATTTAATTTGTTAATGTATACATACATGCATGGTACTCGTAGCTCCTTAGCTAATTCTTAGAAACATTGTACCTTGACAGTGTCAATTAAATTCAATTCAATTTGTTCAATATTTATCTAATATTTGTGGCATTATTCATTGATATAATATAATCATACATGCTTTGGCGTGGAATTACCATAATGAAAGATCCGAGTGTGTTTCTTTTTCTTTTCTTTGTGAACTGGAGGTTTTTACTATTGGAACTGCTCACCCTAATTAACTTGCATCCGTTACCATTGGTGCAAAAGAAAAAAAAAGTTCATGCTAATGCTACATGACTACATCAACTCTATACAAAAGTGTGTTTTCTAGGTGAGGGATAAATTAGATTCAATGGAGGTAAGGGGTTTTAATCTTAGGTGTCAAGAGACGGAGAAATTTTCAGAATCGCCTCAATTGTAGCAGTAGCAGATTGAAAGAGAAGACAAACAAATTCCTAATTTATTTTTTAGAAATTTGATTTTTTTTTGAGATTATTAGGCTAGAATTTAGTTTTAATTTTTTTAATTATAAAAAGATATTCTAATCACAATAATAAAAAATATTGAATATTTTAACAAATTAATGATAAGGCTATATATGTCTATTTAGATTTTTTATAGGAATATTTTGATTTATATATTGATATAATATTTTTATAAAAAAAACTAATTTAAAAAATATAATCTACTGTATATAAATTAGTCACCGAAGTAAATACTTTAAACAATTTTTAACAAATAACAAATATTTTTTCTATAATAGTTATAAAATTAGAGTTAATTATTTAATGTCACTCCACTTTACAGCGATGTTGTTAACCACTTTTTTATTTTTAATATTGGATTAATAATGGTATTTTTTTAAATTGTGATTTACTGTGATATTTTTTTAAAATATGGGATGATTTAACATACGGACAAATTGGGCCGTCCGATTTCTGTACTTGGACTATCCGATTTGTATTGAAAAAATTTAAAAAATTTGGAGTACACAAATCTGATAATTTGGAGTACACAAATCGGACAATTTGATTTGTGTACTCCAAATTTTTTTAATTTTTTCAACACAAATCGGTGGGTCCGATTTGTGTACTCCAAACTTTTTTCTAATTTGTGTACCTTCCATAGTTTTAAAAAACACAAAAAATTATCTTGTTAAGGTATAACACTTATTCTACTTTTATATCCAAATTTTTTAGCATGTTGTTAACTGATCTGTTTCTAAATATTGAAAAAGTAATATATTTAAATTCATATAAATCCAAATATTTACTTTTAAAAAAAAATATTTAAAATGTAAATTAACCTTGGGCTATGAAAGCAAGCTAAGGGGATATATTTGAGTACTAATGGGACAATTGATTTTGTGTGTTGATAGGGTGAAAAGGAAACTTGTGGGAAAAACAAGCTAAGCTATCTAGATAGCTGAGTGACAATAAGATTTACTATGAACTACTAGCTGCAACATTGGTGGCTCATTGGATAATTTAACAAGTCTTAGCTACTAGCTAGCTAGGCCAAGACCTTAATTAACCTTTTCTCTCTCTTCAGTTTTTATCTATCTAATGTGTTAGAACTTAGAAGTAGACATACAATAAGTGTATAGCTAGGTTAGCTAGCTTGTTGACTTTATTGATTTTTTGAGTTCAGAAACAAGTTCGCAAGTTCTGGTGTTGTTATGTATTATTTAGTTATATATATGTATAAGTTTGTAACATGCTAAAATATATAGAGTATCATTGGTATTTATACGTGATTATTATTGGTTTTAATTTAGTTGGCAGTTTTGCACTGTTATGAGAGAGTGTTGATCTCTACTAACGATTTTTTAGTAATAATTGGTTAACAAATTTTTAAATAGAGTTTCGATTCGCAACAGATTAGCTTATTACGAGGCACCCGAAGGATACCGTAAAGAACAAGAAGGAAAAAAAAAAGATTTTCCAGCGCATATATATATATATGCTTGCTCACCTCTCTTCCTTCTTTTTGTTTAACCAAGACGCTTTTAAATTTATCTAACTAGGAGCCCTATTAAAGAACCCAAACAAAAAAAATTCGAACAAATTACTTGCATATATTGGCACAACCAATGTTGGTTAATTTTCAATTCACTGTAAAATATTAATCTTTTTTGTAGTAAGTTAACTTGAGATTGGAAAAAGAAGCAGCTGTAATGTACTTGTGTATGGAAAGGAAACAGCAAGAACAATTGAAACAACGTAACTCTTGACAACAATTTTACTGAACTGATCGATATAGGAATATGTTCTTGATAGATGCAATTGCAATATAGGAATTATAATGCAGGATAAAGTTTGAAAATTATCCTTTTATTTAAAATAGTATTCAATTAATTTTGTCATTTTTTTTTTCTTGTTCATTTTCTTTCTCTTCTTTCTTCTTAGCTTAAAATAAATTAAATTAGTTCTCTGATTATACTCAACAATACAATCTAGTTTTTTGAATTTCGAATAGATAAATAAGACATACTAAATTTATAGACTTGCACGTTATAAACATGGTGGTTAACTGTAATACACAAGTCGGTTTACTTCAACTAAATCTTAAAATAGGCGGGCCAAATCCATTCCAATTTGATATGAGTTTAAAATTTTAATCTATTTTTTGGCGGATTGACAGATTAACTCACTTTTTTTTATTAAATAAAATATCTATAAAAATTCAAAAGTCTGAAAAAATTTGGGCTAATTCACATTTTTTTAAATAATTTGTGGTTTTTTTAAAAGTCTGAAAAAATTTGGGCTAATTCACATTTTTTAAATAATTTGTGGTTTTTTTAAAAAAATTATTTATTTAATTAGATTTTTTTTCATTCAAATGAAAACAAAATAGAAAACTTAAAAAAATAATATACAAGACTTAAAAATGCATTATGCATATTGCAATAGTAGATTCTAGAATACAACACATATAAAAGTTGTTGCTAAAAAAAAATAGAAATGAGGGAGGAGCGAGGAAGAGCGAGAGCGGGGTGGGAAACCCTGGGCAGGGGCGATCTCGGAGAGCGTCAAGCATAGCGAAGGACCTCAGGGTTTGGAATCGGGAGGAGTACGTTCGGCTGGAACGGAATTCGTTCAGTGTCTTTGTGGACAGTTTATCAGCGGATATCTTGAAACGGGAGTTGTTTGGTTTATTCTCTTGGACGGGACGAATCAACGACATATACCTCTCAAGGAAGACGAGAAATGGGATGATCTACCTGTTTGCATTTATACGGTATACTACAAAGGGAGGAGCGTTGAAGGCAATTGCGGAGATGAATCACATGCGGTTAAGGGAAAAAGAGCTGTTTGTAGGGGAGGCAAAGTATCGGAGGGATGCTTCTAAGGGACGAAGAGCGACAGATGTGGTGGGGCAAAGGGAAGGCCACAGCACCGCCAGGCCGAGGTCATTGACGCAGTAAGGGAACCCACAGATGGGCTCCAGCCATCTCAGAACATGGTTCATGGGGTAGGGCGGGGAGCTTTAGACAATGCAGCACTTGCTATAGATGAGGCTCATACGAAAGTGGGGGCAACGGTGCTAACAGCCTCCGTTGACAAGACCAATGTGGAATGGCTGCAGAGGAGTGTGATTGGAAGTACCGTGAGATCAATTGATTTCCGACTATTGAATGAATTAAGCAGGAAGGAATGGCCTCACGCTGTTAAGGTATGTGAGTTGGGGAGGTACACAGCCTTGCTGATATTTGATAGTATAAGGAGTGCGGATGAGGCGTTGGAGGGGTGTGGGGATGGACTCCGGTAGTTCTTCCATAGTATGTGCAGTTGGAAGGACCAGGAACGGAGTGGTAGGTGAAGAGGGTGGATTAAGTGTTATGGGGTCCCGCTACATGTCTGGTCATAGGATACGTTCTGTGCGATTGGTAGCCAGTGGGGGTGAGGTTGTGGCTTGTGATAACGTAACAGCCCCAAGTACGTTGTTTCGGGCTGGTCGCATGCTGATGGATACATAGAGGGTGGCAGCTATTTCGGAAAGGATTTGCTTAACTGTAGGTTCAACTGAGTTTGAGATTTTTGCTAAGAAAATGGGCAATGATGAATATGGTTCTTTGAAGGGGGTGGTGACTGATGTGATGCTAGGGGTTGCTGGGAACATGGAGGGCATCAGCGGTACTCGAAATCCAGTGCAGCTGGGGTGGTCGGATACGGCGGCTGAGGAGGTAGCCTTGCCGCATAGGGTGGAAGGGGGTCCGAAGGGTATAAGCGTAATTAAGGCCAATATTTTGGATGAATGGGGTAACAGTTTTTTGAATTTAAATTCAGTAACGACAAAGAATACGATTTCTGATCTCAGGGAAGGAAGAGATGAGACTGAAGAAGCTGCGTCAGAAAGGACTCAGTTATGGGACTTTGATACGGACCGGGTGGTTGCTGTGGGAGAAATCACAAGCCAGGTTCGATTGGGTTACAATAGCTCTAAGGCCCAGTTTGTTTTATCTAAGCCAAAGGATGGAAGGTTGGGCTCAACCACCCGAGGCCCATATGCTCCTCATGCTAGCTCCGTGAAGGGGTTCTATAGTGGGCCTGATGTGGAGCAGGTTGTGGGTCATGTGAAGGGAAGTTCTCAGTCGAGTAGGTCTGGGATTTGTGATGCTTGTGCACGGGGCGGTGGCACTGGGGGAGGGGACCATGGCAGCGCGATCTGGTGCGCTGCGGTGAGGAGAAGGGAGGCCGGTTGGGGCCTAGCCTTGGCGAACGTGTCGCTGCCATTGGATGCGGATGATCACCCCTTGCCGCCGCTCATGATGAAGGGGAGTGGTAGAGTGTGCGCAGATGCTGTCGGCGCAATCGGGGGTGTTGATGGATACCTGGACCGCGCAACAAACCTGGTTGGGGAAGATGAGGCATGTCTGGGGGTGTGAGGGTTGAGCGAGACACCTGTGAGGAGGGAGGAAGGCAGCGGTCTCGCAAGGAGGATTGTGCTGGGGATGCCGCGGATGGTGGAGGGTGGAAAGGTAGCGGATCTCGCTGGCGGGGGTCCAGGACTTGCAGGGGCTGGTGCTGGTTTTATTGAGGACAGCCAAAAGGGAGTGTTGCGCTCTCCGTTGGAAGGGGATGGGTTGCATTCGGGAGATGGGTTGGCAGAGGACAGTGACCACTATGGCTATCAGTGGGAGCTAAATACCGGTGGCAAGGGGAGAGTCTCAGGGGATTTGCGAGAGGCCCCTTGTGATGTAGGAAGCGAAGCTGAGACGGAAATGTCTGAGAACAGATGGTCAACTGATATGCAAGAAAACCGGGAAGCATGGAAGCTTGTAGTGGAATATGGAGCGATGCAGTACGATGAGGAAGATGACATTATGGCCATACTACAGGCACAGAATAAGGCGATTACGCAGAAGAAAAAATAGGCTAAGCAGAAGGAGAAAGCACGGAGAAGTCGGCCGAAGAATCGGAAAAAGGTGTGTATAAGTGCTCTACGATGATTGGTGTGGCGAAATTGTGAACATTACTTTTTCACAACTCTCATAATCCCCGGTAATGGCTCCAAACACGTGGTGGCTCAATACCATGGCATTACACAACTTCGCACAACTAACCAGCAAGTGCACTGGGTCGTCCAAGTAATAAACCTTACGCGAGTAAGGGTCGATCCCACGGAGATTGTTAGTATTGAAGCAAGCTATGGTCATCTTGTAAATCTTAGTCAGGCAAACTCAAATGGATATAGTGATGAACGAAAATAACACAAAGGTAAAGATAGAGATACTTATGTAATTCATTGGTAGGAACTTCAGATAAGCGTATGAAGACGCCTTCCCTTCCGTCTCTCTGCTTTCCTACTGCCTTCATCCAATTCTTCTTACTCCTTTCCATGGCAAGCTCGTGTAGGGTTTCACTGTTGTCAGCAGCTACCTCCCATCCTCGCAGTGAAAACTAATGCTCATACACTCTGTCACAGTGCGGCTAATCACCGGTTTGGTTCCCTCCCCTACCGGAATAGAATCACTCTTTTGCGTCTGTCACTAACGCCCAGTAGGTTACAGGTTTGAAGCACGTCACAGTCATTCAATCATTGAATCCTACTCAGAATACCACAGACAAGGTTTAGACCTTCCGGATTCTCTTGAATGCCGCCATCAGGTCCTGCCTATACCACGAAGACTCTGATCTCACGGAATGGTTGGCTCGTTTGTCAGGCGAGCGCTCGGTTGTCAGGCGATCAACCATGCATCGTGCAATCAGGAATCCAAGAGATATTCACCAAGCCTCAAATGCTTGTAGAACAAGAGTGGTTGTCAGTCACTTTGTTCATGAGTGAGAATGGTGATGGGCGTCAATCATCACCTTCATCAGATTGAAGAACAAGTGATATCTTGGATAAAGAACAAGCGGAATTGAATGGAAGAACAATAGTAATTGCATTAATACTCGAGGTACAGCAGAGCTCCACACCTTAATCTATGGTGTGTAGAAGCTCCACCGTTGAAAATACATAAGCATAAGGTCTAGGCATGGCCGAATGGCCAGCCTCCCAATGATCTAAGATAGCATAAAAATGAAGATAGCTACCAAAGTCCTCTTAAGATCTAAAGTGATCAAAAGATCTCTATACAATAGCAAAAGGTCCTACTTATAAGAACTAGTAGCCTAAGGTGTACAGAAATGAGTAAATGACATAAAAATCCTCTTCCGGGCCCACTTGGTGTGTGCTTGGGCTGCGCAATGAAGCAAATTTCGTGCAGAGACTCTTCTTGGAGTTAAACGCCAGCTTTAGTGCCAGTTTGGGCGTTTAACTCCCATTTGGGTGCCAGTTCCAGCGTTTAACGCTGGGATTTCTTGAGGTGACTTTGAACGCCGGTTTGGGCCATCAAATCTCGGGCAAAGTATGGACTATCATATATTGCTGGAAAGCCCAGGATGTCTACTTTCCAACGCCGTTGAGAGCGCGCCAATTGGGCTTCTGTAGCTCCAGAAAATCCACTTCGAGTACAGGGAGGTCAGAATCCAACAGCATCTGCAGTCCTTTTTGGTCTCTGAATCAGATTTTTGCTCAGGTCCCTCAATTTCAGCCAGAAAATACCTGAAATCACAGAAAAACACACAAACTCATAGTAAAGTCCAGAAAAGAGAATTTTAACTAAAAACTAATAAAAATATACTAAAAACTAACTATATCATACCAAAAACATACTAAAAACAATGCCAAAAAGTATACAAATTATCCGCTCATCACAACACCAAACTTAAATTGTTGCTTGTCCCCAAGCAACTGAAAATCAAATAAGATAAAAAGAAGAGAATATGCAATGAATTCCAAAAACATCTATGAAGATCAGTATTAATTAGATGAGCGGGGCTTTTAACTTTTTGCTTCTGAATAGTTTTGGCATCTCACTCTATCCTTTGAAATTCAGAATGATTGGCTTCTTTAGGAACTCAGAGTCCAGATAGTGCTAATGATTCTCTTAGTGAAGTATGATGATTCTTGAACATAGCTATTTATTGAGTCTTGGCTGTGGCCCAAAGCACTCTGTCTTCCAGTATTACCACCGGATACATACATGCCACAGACACATAATTGGGTGAACCTTTTCAGATTGTGACTCAGCTTTGCTAAAGTCCCCAATTAGAGGTGTCCAGGGTTCTTAAGCACACTCTTATTTGCCTTGGATCACAACTCTTTATTCTCTATTTTTTTCGTTTTTCTTTTTCTTTTTCTTTGTTTTTTTTTTTGAATAGCTTTTTCTTGCTTCAAGAATCATTTTTAATGATTTTTCAGATCCTCAGTAACATGTCTCTTTTTTCATCATTCTTTCAAGAGCCAACATTCATGAACCACAAATTCAAGATACATATGCACTGTTTAAGCATACATTCAGAGAACAAAAATATTGCCACCACATCAAAATAATTAAACTATTATAAAATTCAAAATTCATGCAATTCTTCCTTTTTCAATTAAGCACATTTTTATTCAAGAAAGGTGATGGATTCATAGGACATTCATAACTTTAAGGCATAGACACTAAGACACTAATGATCACAAGACACAAACATGGATAAACATAAGCATAAATTTTCGAAAAACAGAAGAACAAATAACAAGGAAATCAAAGAACGGGTCCACCTTAGTGATGGCGGCTCTTTCTTGCTCTTGAAGATCCTATGGAGTGCTTGAGCTCCTCAATGTCTCTTCCTTGTCTTTGTTGCTCCTCCCTCATGATTCTTTGATCTTCTCTAATCTCATGAAGGATGATGGAGTGTTCTTGATGCTCCACCCTTAGTTGTCCCATGTTGGAACTCAACTCTCCTAGGGAGGTGTGTAGTTGCTCCCAATAGTTTTGTGGAGGAAAATTCATCCCTTGAGGAATTTCAGGGATTTCATGATGAGTGGGATCTCTTGTGTACTCCATCCTTTTCTTGGTGATGGGCTTGTCCTCATCAATGGGGATGTCTCCCTTTATGTCAACTCCAACTGAATAACAGAGGTGACAAATGAGATGAGGAAAGGCTAACCTTGCCAAGGTGGAGGTCTTGTCCGCCACTTTATAGAGTTCTTGGGCTATAACCTCATGAACTTCTATTTCTTCTACAATCATGATGCTATGGATCATGATGGCCCGGTCTATGGTAACTTCGGACCGGTTGCTAGTGGGGATGATTGAGCGTTGTATGAACTCTAACCACCCTCTAGCCACGGGCTTGAGGTCATGCCTTCTCAATTGGACCGGCTTTCCTCTTGAATCTTGCTTCCATTGTGCGCCCTCTTCACATATAACTGTGAGGACTTGGTCCAACCTTTGATCAAAGTTGACCCTTCTAGTGTAAGGATGCTCATCTCCTTGCATCATAGGCAAGTTGAACGCCACCCTCACACTCTCCGGACTAAAATCCAAGTATTTCCCCCGAACCATAGTAAGATAATTCTTTGGATTCGGGTTCACACTTTGGTCATGGTTCTTGGTGATCCATGCATTGGCATAGAACTCTTGAACCATCAAGATTCCGACTTGTTGAATGGGGTTGGTAAGAACTTCCCAACCTCTTCTTCGGATCTCATGTCGGATCTCCGGATATTCACCCTTTTTGAGTGAAAAAGGGACCTCGGGGATCACCTTCTTCAAGGCCACAAAACTTCATAGAAGTGGACTTGATGCACCTTTGAGAGGAATCTATCCATCTCCCATGACTCGGAGGTGGAAGCCTTTGCCTTCCCTTTCCTCTTTCTAGAGGTTTCTCCGGCCTTGGATGCCATAATGGTTATGGAAAAACGAAAAAGCAACGCTTTTACCACACCAAACTTAAAATGTTTGCTCGTCCTCGAGCAAAAGAAGAAAGAAGAGAGTAGAAGAAGAAGAAATGAGGAAGAGGGAGATGGTGGTGTGTTCGGCCAAAGAGGGGGAGAAGTGGTGTTTAGGTTGTGTGAAAATGAAGGGTTGAAGAAGGGTATATATAGGAGAGAGGGGGTAAAGGGTTCGGCCATGATGGGTGGGTTTGGGAGGGAAAGTGGTTTGAATTTGAAGGGTGAGGTTGGTGGGGGTTTATGAAGGATGGATGTGAGTGGTGAAGAGAAAGATGGGATTTGATAGGTGAGGGGTTTTTGGGGAAGAGGTGTTGAGGTGATTGGTGAATGGGGGAAGAAGAGAGAGAGTGATGGTAGGGTCCTGTGGGGTCCACAGATCCTGTGGTGTCAAGGAAAAGGCATCCTTGCACCAAATGGCATCAAAATCCACGTTTTGAGCCATTTCTGGCGTTAAACGCCGGGCTGGTGCCCATTCCTGGCGTTTAACGCCAGGTTCTTGCCCTTTACTGGCGTTTAACGCCAGTCTGGTGCCCCTTTCTGGCGTTAAACGCCCAGAAGGGTGCCAGACTGGGCGTTAAACGCCCAACTGCTAGGCTGACTGGCGTTTAAACGCCAGCAGCATCTTCCTCCAGGGTGTGCTGTTTTTCTTCCTGTTTTTCATTTTGTTTTTGCTTTTTTCATTGTTTTTGTGACTTCTTATGATCATCAACCTACAAAAAAAAGATAAACTAACAAAAGAAAATAATTAATTATAAAACATTGGGTTGCCTCCCAACAAGCGCTTCTTTATTGTCATTAGCTTGACAGATGACTCTCATGGAGCCTCAGAAATGCTCAGAACCGTGTTGGAACCTCCCAACACCAAACTTAGAGTTTGAATGTGGGGGTTCAACACCAAACTTAGAGTTTGGTTGTGGCCTCCCAACACCAAACTTAGAGTTTGGTTGTGGGGGCTCTGTTTGGCTCTGTTTTGAGAGAAGCCCTTCATGCTTCCTCTCCATGATGACAGAGGTATATCCTTGGGCCTTAAACACCAAGGATTCTTCATTCACTTGAATGATCAACTCTCCTCTATCAACATCAATCACAGCCTTTGCTGTGGCTAGGAAGGGTCTGCCAAGGATGATGGATTCATCCATGCATTTCCCAGTCTCTAGGACTATGAAATCAGTAGGGATGTAATGGTCTTCAATCTTCACCAAAACATCCTCTACAAGTCCATAAGCTTGTTTTCTTGAGTTGTCTGCCATCTCTAGTGAGATTTTTGCAGCTTGTACCTCATAGATCCCTAATTTCTCCATTACAGAGAGGGGCATGAGGTTTACGCTTGATCCTAAGTCACACAAGGCCTTCTTGAAGGTCATGGTGCCTATGGTACAAGGTATAGAAAACTTCCCAGGGTCCTGCCTCTTTTGAGGCAATTGCTGCCTAGACAAGTTATCCAGTTCTTTGGTGAGCAAAGGGGGTTCATCCTCCCAAGTCTCATTTCCAAATAACTTGTCATTTAGCTTCATGATTGCTCTAAGGTATTTAGCAACTTGCTCTTCAGTGACATACTCATCCTCTTCAGAAGAAGAATACTCATCAGAGCTCATGAATGGCAGAAGTAAGTCCAATGGAATCTTTATGGTCTCATCTTGAGCCTCAGATTCCCAAGGTTCCTCATTGGGGAACTCATTGGAGGTCAGTGGACGCCCAGTGAGGCCTTCCTCAGTGGCGTTCACTGCCTCTTCTTCCTCCCAGAATTCGGCCATATTGATGGCCTTGCACTCTCCTTTTGGATTTTCTTCTGTGTTGCTTGGAAGAGTACTTGGAGGGAGTTCAGTAATTTTCTTGCTCAGCTGACCCACTTGTCCTTCCAGATTCCTAATGGAAGATCTAGTTTCAGTCATAAAACTTTGAGTAGTTTTGATTAGATCAGAGACCATAGTTGCCAAGTCAGAATTATTCTGCTTGGAACTCTCTGTCTGTTGCTGAGAAGATGATGGAAAAGGCTTGCTATTGCTAAACCTGTTTCTTCCACCATTATTGTTATTGAAACCTTGTTGGGGTCTCTGTTGATCCTTCCATGAAAGATTTGGATGATTCCTCCATGAAGGATTGTAGGTGTTTCCATAGGGTTCTCCCATGTAATTCACCTCTTCTATTGAAGGGTTCTCAGGATCATAAGCTTCTTCCTCAGATGAAGCTCCCTTAGTACTGCTTGGTGCATTTTGCATCCCAGACAGACTTTGAGAAATCATATTGACTTGTTGAGTCAATATTTTATTCTGAGCCAATATGGCATTCAGAGTGTCAATCTCAAGAACTCCTTTCTTCTGACTAGTCCCATTGTTCACAGGATTTCTTTCAGAAGTGTACATGAATTGGTTATTTGCAACCATTTCAATCAGTTCTTGAGCTTCAGTAGGCGTCTTCTTCAGATGAAGAGATCCTCCAGAAGAGCTATCCAAAGACATCTTGGACAGTTCAGAGAGACCATCATAGAAAATACCTATGATGCTCCATTCAGAAAGCATATCAGTGGGACACCTTCTGATCAATTGTTTGTATCTTTCCCAAGCTTCATAGAGGGATTCTCCTTCCTTCTGTCTGAAGGTTTGGACTTCCACTCTAAGCTTACTCAATTTTTGAGGTGGAAAGAACTTTGCCAAGAAGGCATTGACTAGCTTTTCCCAAGAGTCCAGGCTTTCTTTAGGTTGAGAATCCAACCATGTTCTAGCTCTGTCTCTTACAGCAAAAGGGAATAGCATCAGTCTGTAGACCTCAGGGTCAACCCCGTTAGTCTTGACTGTGTCACAGATTTGCAAGAACTCAGCTAAAAACTGATGAGGATTTTCCAATGGAAGTCCATGGAACTTGCAATTCTGTTGCATTAGAGAAACTAATTGAGGCTTAAGCTCAAAGTTGTTTGCTCCAATGGCAGGGATAGAGATGCTTCTCCCATAGAAGTCGGGAGTAGGTGCAGTAAAGTCACCCAGCACCTTCCTTGCATTGTTGGCATTGTTGTTGTTTTCGGCTGCCATTTGTTCTTCTTCCTTGAAGAGTTCGTTCAAGTGCTCTAAAGAGAGTTGTGCTTTGGCTTCTCTTAGCTTTCTCTTCAAGGTCCTTTCAGGTTCAGGATCAGCCTCAACAAGAATGCCTTTGTCTTTGCTCCTGCTCATAAGAAAGAGAATGGAACAAGAAAATGTGGAATCCTCTATGTCACAGTATAGAGATTCCTTTAGGTGTCAGAGGAAAAGAAGAATAGAAGACAGAAGTGGAAAATTCGAACTTAACAAAGGAGATGGAGTTCGAATTTTGCATTAAGGGATAGTGTTAGTCCATAAATAGAAGGATGTGAGAAGGAGGGAAGTCATTTTCGAAAATTAAGTGAAAAATTAAAAAAATATTTTGAAAAACATTACTTAATTTTCGAAAATGAAAAGGGAAAAGAAATCAAATGATTTTTGAAAAAGATTTTGAAATTAGAAATCAGAAACATTTGATTGAAAACTATTTTGAAAAAGATGTGGTTAAGAAGATATGATTGGTTTTAAAAAGATGTGATTGAGAAGATATGATTTGAAAAACATTTTAAAAAGATTTGATTTGAAAATTAAAAACTTGACTTAACAAGAAAAGATATGATTCAAACATTAAACCTTTCTCAACAGAAAAGGCAACATACTTGAAATGTTGAATCAAATCATTAATTGATAGTAAGTTTCTTTGAAAAAGGAAAGAAGTTAATTTTGAGAAAGATTTGATTGAAAAATTGATTTGAAAAAGATTTGATTTGGAAGAAATTTTGAAAACTTAGAAAAAAATTGATTTGAAAACAAAATCTTCCCCCTTTAGCCATCCTGGCGTTAAACGCCCAGAATGGTATCCATTCTGGCGTTTAACGCCCAAAATGCTACCCTTTTGGGCGTTAAACGCCCAACCAGGTACCCTGGCTGGCGTTTAAACGCCAGTCTGTCCTTCTTCACTGGGCGTTTTGAACGCCCAGCTTTTTCTGTGCAATTCCTCTGCTGTATGTTCCGAATCTTCAATTCTCTGTATTATTGACTTGAAAAGACACAAATTAAAAATATTTTTGGATTTTTAATAATAAGGACAAACCAAAATGCAACAAGAATCAAATGACAATGCATGCAAGACACCAAACTTAGCAGTTTGTATACTACTGACACTAACAAAATGAAAATGCATATGAGACACACAAAACAATCAAGTCAATAGAATTTCAAAGATCAGAGCAAGTAAATCATCAAGAACATCTTGAAGATCACTTAGACACATGAATGAATGCAATTGACACCAAACTTATGATGAGACACTAGACTCAAACAAGAAATATTTTTGGATTTTAGAATTTTGTAAAATTTTTTTGTGTTTTTCGAAAATTAAGTGGAAAAAGATATCAAAATTCTTAATGAGAATTCCAGGAATCAGTGCAATGTTAGTCTAAGACTCCGGTCCAGGAATTAGACATGGCTTCACAGCCAACCAAGCTTTCAAAGAAAGCTTCGGTCCAAAACACTAGACATGGCCAGAGGCCAGCCAAGCCTTAGCAGATCATTGCTCCAAAAGCAAGATTGATAAAAAATCAACAAGCTCTTGTGGTGATAAGTTGAAACCTCGGTCCAATGAGATTAGACATGGCTTCTCAGCCAGCCAGATTTCAACAAATCATCATGAAACTCTAGAATTCATCTTCAAGAATTTCGAAAAAAAATAAATACCTAATCTAAGCAACAAGATGAACCGTCAGTTGTCCAGCCTGAACAATCCCTGGCAATAACACCAAAAACTTGATGTTGCTGCCGGATCTTGGCACTGATGTTACCAAAAGCTTGCTCAAAACTAGAACAATCCCCGGCAACGGCGCCAAAAACTTGACATGCGGCGAAATTGTGAACATTACTTTTTCACAACTCTCATAATCCCCGGTAATGGCTCCAAACACGTGGTGGCTCAATACCATGGCATTACACAACTTCGCACAACTAACCAGCAAGTGCACTGGGTCATCCAAGTAATAAACCTTACGCGAGTAAGGGTCGATCCCACGGAGATTGTTAGTATTGAAGCAAGCTATGGTCATCTTGTAAATCTTAGTCAGGCAAATTCAAATGGATATAGTGATGAACGAAAATAACACAAAGGTAAAGATAGAGATACTTATGTAATTCATTGGTAGGAACTTCAGATAAGCGTATGAAGACGCCTTCCCTTCCGTCTCTCTGCTTTCCTACTGCCTTCATCCAATTCTTCTTACTCCTTTCCATGGCAAGCTCGTGTAGGGTTTCACTGTTGTCAGCAGCTACCTCCCATCCTCGCAGTGAAAACTAATGCTCATACACTCTGTCACAGTGCGGCTAATCACCGGTTTGGTTCCCTCCCCTACCGGAATAAAATCACTCTTTTGCGTCTGTCACTAATGCCCAGTAGGTTACAGGTTTGAAGCACGTCACAGTCATTCAATCATTGAATCCTACTCAGAATACCACAGACAAGGTTTAGACCTTCCGGATTCTCTTGAATGCCGCCATCAGGTCCTGTCTATACCACGAAGACTCTGATCTCACGGAATGGTTGGCTCGTTTGTCAGGCGAGCGCTCGGTTGTCAGGCGATCAACCATGCATCGTGCAATCAGGAATCCAAGAGATATTCACCAAGCCTCAAATGCTTGTAGAACAAGAGTGGTTGTCAGTCACTTTGTTCATGAGTGAGAATGGTGATGGGCGTCAATCATCACCTTCATCAGATTGAAGAACAAGTGATATCTTGGATAAAGAACAAGCGGAATTGAATGGAAGAACAATAGTAATTGCATTAATACTCGAGGTACAGCAGAGCTCCACACCTTAATCTATGGTGTGTAGAAGCTCCACCGTTGAAAATACATAAGCATAAGGTCTAGGCATGGCCGAATGGCCAGCCTCCCAATGATCTAAGATAGCATAAAAATGAAGATAGCTACCAAAGTCCTCTTAAGATCTAAAGTGATCAAAAGATCTCTATACAATAGCAAAAGGTCCTACTTATAAGAACTAGTAGCCTAAGGTGTACAGAAATGAGTAAATGACATAAAAATCCTCTTCCGGGCCCACTTGGTGTGTGCTTGGGCTGAGCAATGAAGCAAATTTCGTGCAGAGACTCTTCTTGGAGTTAAACGCCAGCTTTAGTGCCAGTTTGGGCGTTTAACTCCCATTTGGGTGCCAGTTCCAGCGTTTAACGCTGGGATTTCTTGAGGTGACTTTGAACGCCGGTTTGGGCCATCAAATCTTGGGCAAAGTATGGACTATCATATATTGCTGGAAAGCCCAGGATGTCTACTTTCCAACGCCGTTGAGAGCGCGCCAATTGGGCTTCTGTAGCTCCAGAAAATCCACTTCGAGTGCAGGGAGGTCAGAATCCAACAGCATCTGCAGTCCTTTTTGGTCTCTGAATCAGATTTTTGCTCAGGTCCCTCAATTTCAGCCAGAAAATACCTGAAATCACAGAAAAACACACAAACTCATAGTAAAGTCCAGAAAATAGAATTTTAACTAAAAACTAATAAAAATATACTAAAAACTAACTATATCATACCAAAAACATACTAAAAACAATGCCAAAAAGTATACAAATTATCCGCTCATCAATGATTTTTAGTTCTTCGAATATTAGGGGGTTGGCGGGGGTTGGTAAACTGAGTATGGGTAAGAATTTTCGGAGAAAATTTAAAGTGCATATGCTAGGCCTGATAGAGACAAAGAAAAAGGTCGTGATAAATTTTGATATAGCGCAACTGTGGGGTAATGGCACAGTTAAATGGGAGTTTATTGGATCGGTTGGTGCTGCGGGTGGTTTGTTATTAATGTGGGACGATATGGTGTTCCGGATGAACAACTACTATAAAGGGGCTCGGTGGATATGCTTGGAAGGCGTGGTGCTAAAAACTAACTTTTCCTGTGCTTTCTGCCTAGTTTATGGGACACATGAAAGGGCGGAAAAGCTCATCACGTGGGAAGAGCTGAGCTTCCTATCTGGGTTATGCCAAGTACTGTTTTTCTATATGGGGGATTTTAACGAGATAACTCATGTGGAAGAGAGAAAGGGTGCTACCTCTTTAACGGTGTCCGGAGCAGAGTTTAAATCGTGGATCTAGGATATAGAGTTAGTGGACTTGGCAATCACTGATTGCTTGTTCACCTGGTTCAGAGGGCAATCATGTAGCTGCATTGATAGGGGACTGGTTAGTGTAGAGTGGCTAGAAGAGTTTCCTGATACAAGGTTGAGAGGGGACCTAAAGGGTTATCAGACCATTGCCCAATGATTATGGATGTCACACGGATTAGAGGAGGACCAAAACCTTTTCGGAGCTTGGACTCATGGTTTACTCATGATGGAAATGGTGAAGGAGGAGTGGAGAAACTTGGGGGAGGGACAGTTCATTGATAAGCTAAAGGCTCTGACGACTCCGCTGAGTAGATGGCATAGAACTAACTTTGGGGATATGGACCGAAGGATTACACAGTTTGAGGATGAAATCAAGAAAGTAGATGACATGGTAAGTACTGGCACGGCTGATGGGACTGTTGAAGCGAGAAGGAGGGCGCTGGTAAGCCTCTGTAGAAAATGGTATATCAGAAAGGAGCTTCATTGGAAGCAGATGTCAAGATCGCGGCAAGCAAAAGAGATGGATAAAAATACCCGCTACTTCCACAATCTAGCCTCAGCGCGAAGAAGATCCAATCGGATTGATTCCTTAATGGTTAATGAGAGGGTGATAAGGAACCAAGCAAGGATCAAGACTGCTATACGAGACTTCTATAAGGGGTTGTACCACCAGGAGACGTCGCCAGTTATTGGGTTCAGGGATGGGCTTGTAAAGCAGATCAATGATAAAGAGGCAATGGAGCTAGAGATGTTGCCAACTACTGAAGAAATAAAGGAGGCTGTGTGGGATTGTGAGTCAACAAAGGCGCCAGGTAGTGATGGGTATAACATGAATTTCATAAAGAAGTACTGGGATGAATTAGGAAAGGAGTTCACTGATGCGGTGCTAGGGTTCTTCCAATCGGCAAAACTACCAAGTGATTCGAATGTTACGTGGGTGGCGCTGGCGCCGAAGTTTACTGGAGCCAGAGAAATAAAGGACCTTAGGCCGATTAGCATGGTGGGGTGTGTCTATAAGGTCATCTCCAAGGTGTTGGTTAGGAGAATGTGAAAGGTAATGCCGGGGCTGGTAGGAGAGACTCAAAGCGCTTTCGTGAAGGGCAGGAAAATACATGATAGAGCTCTGATCGCCTGTAAAACGGTGCACTGGATAAAATCACGGAAAAAGAGCGCCGCGATAATAAAGCTGAACTTCAAAAAGGCTTATGATAGAGTCAAGTGGGACTTTGTGGATATAGTCTTGCAGAAGATGAGATTTGGCCAGAGGTGGAGAGGATGGATAAAGGAGTGTGTCACCTCTGTATCTATGTCACTGCTTGTCAATGGATCACCTTCGAAGCCGTTCAAAATGGAGCGGGGCCTGCGGCAAGGGGACCCACTGTCTCCATTCCTGTTTGTTTTAGTCGTGGATGTTCTGCATCGGATGATTGGAGAGGCGATAAGGAATGGCTGTATAACCCCGTTACTGCTTGGTAGAATAGTATTGAGTTGTCTCACTTGCAGTTTGCGGATGATACTATTCTCTTCTGTCCGCCTGATGAGGAGACTATCAGGAATTATCAGCGACTACTCAGATGCTTTGAGCTGATGTTGGGTTTGACCATTAATTTTGAGAAGTCCAACTTGATTCCGGCCAGCTGTGAAAGGATGTGGGTCCAGAGAATGTGTCGGTTATTGGGTTGTAAGGAGGCTTCATTACCAGTCAGATATCTGGACATTTTCCTGGGAGCAAATCCAAGATTGGTGAAGATATGAAAACCGGTGATTGACAAGGTAGAAGACAAACTGAATTTGTGGAAAGCAAAAACTTTTAACAAAGCAGAAAAGCTGGTCTTAATTAAGTCGTTTCTTAGTAGCTTGCCTATTTACTACCTCAGCTTATATAAGATGCCGAAGATAGTGGCAGAGAAGTTGAGCTCCCTGCAACGACGGTTCTTGTGGAGTACTGAGGATGGGAGATACGGGTTACCACTCGTGAAATGGGAAGTAGTTATGGCTCCAAAGAAGGCGGGTGAGTTGGGAGTTGGATATGCAGTGATTCGAAATACCGCATTGCTGTTTAAGTGGTGGTAGAGGTTCTTAAAAGAAGACTGTCCCTTATGGAAGAAAGTGGTGTGCTCTTGCAATAACATGAATCCTGCTATAATAATGGGAGGCCAGCCTATTCCCACAAGAGAAGGTTCTTGGAAGGATATCTGCCAGTTACAAGTTAGTGAGCCGAGGCTGAGAGAAAAGATGACCAGTGGGTTGGCGATGGAGCTAGGGAATGGCAGAACAATCCAATTCTGGGAGGATAGATGGCTACCGGCTGGAGTATTGAAAGATATGTTTCCTAGATTTTTCTCGGTCTCAAGTCTTCATGAATCTGTGATAGCAGACTGTGGCTTTTGGGATGGGTTAGCGTGGATTTGGAGCTTCCAGTGGAGGAGTGAGTTGTTCAAGTGGGAGTTGGACTTAGTAAACCAGCTTCATAAGATCTTACAGTCATTTAAGCTCACAAATGAGAGGGAGGATAGTGTGGTATGGAAATTTGATAAGACAGGTGTCTTTTCAACAAAATTCTTTGTGCAAGTGATGTAGGAGGAAGTCCTACCGGAGGAGGTTACCAGTTATAGATTCACTAGTGCTGTTTGGAAAGGATTCGTCCCCCCGAGGGTTGAACTCCTTTCTTGGTTTGTGTTAGTCGGAAGGGTCAATACGAAAGATCAACTGTGCAGACTATGGGTTATTGACCAGCAGGACAATAGGTGTCTTCTATGTTGTAAGCATGTGGAAACCACGTATCATTTGTTTCTTGGCTGCGAGATCACATAGCAGATGTGGTGTGCTTGGCTAATGGCCTTTCAACAAAGGTGGAGCTTTCCAGGTACATTAAAGGAACATTTTGAAAGTTGGACAAGCTTTACAGGAAGGAAGGTTGATAGGAAGGGGTGGTTCATTGGGTTCTTTACTGTTATCTGGACAATTTGGCTAGAAAGAAATGACAGGCTCTTTCAAAATCAGAGCTCACGAGTGGTGGACATTATTAACAGATCGGTTACGTACTACAAAGAATGGAGTGGTGGTGAGCTCTCCTTGGGTGTTGATTGTCGTGTCACAGTGTCTAGGAGTTGTATGTTATCTTGTTTTATTATTGTTATAGCTTTGCTATTTGCTCCACTCTACTGTGTTGAGCTCCTTTTGATTAAAAAAAACAAGACTTAAAAATACAAAAATAATATAATATTTTCAACCTAACGTGCCAATTTGTCCTGCCACGTTAAAATCTGCAAGTTAACTGAAATATGTTTGGTAACTTGGTAAGTTGATTTTTTTAACGAGTATCATTTCTTAGTCTAACTCGCTATTTTTTAACGAGTTAAATAGGTTAGTCCAACAGAATTAATTCATTTTTATCATCCCTAATAGTCTTGAAGCCTCTCTATATATATAATTTGAGAGAATAACTTTGAATAAGTAGTTGAGAAATATATTAAGTTGTTAATATTCATTATTTTTTTACACACATATTTACACATATCTATTAATATATAATGGTTAACTAGTCAAACAGTAAAACTACACACTATTTAACACTGTTAGATGGTTTTTGAGAGAGTGACAGGTATCTTCCAAACCTTTTCTTTTTTTTGTGTTTCGCTCCTCAAACCTTTTTACCTTGTGAAAGGTAGTTATTAGAGAAAATATTTGTCCAATGGATTGAAGAGAGTTAATTCGGCAGCAATCCCAAAACCAGCATTTAGGAGAAGAAAACGAAAATGCTAGCTTCTAATTGGATGATTATGGTAAATAATGGATTGAGAACTCATTGTCCTTCAGGTAATGAAGCAGAACTCTCTTCTACAGCAATTTGAGCGCGATCTTTTCCTTTCAAATCAGGATTTGAACATCAAATTTTGAGCGGAATTTTTTCATTTGAAATCAGAATTCAAAATGACATCCTAAAACGTCTCTACCACACCGAAGATGCTCTTCAAGATCTTTTCACTTACAATTTTTGTTTCAGTTTAGCTTTTGAGGGATTTATTATTAGCATTATTAATATTCTTTTTGTGAGTTCAGATATGATGGAGATGAGGGCAGAAATTGATACAGTATTTTACAACCCACAAACTAACCGGCAAGTGTACCGGGTCGTACCAAGTAATACCTTACGTGAGTAAGGGTCGATCCCACGAGGATTGATGGATTAAGCAACAATAGTATTTGATAGGCTTAGTTAGACAAGTAGCAAATAATGTTTAGATGTTCAAAAAGCATTAAAGAGTAAAGAAGAGTTTGAAGAGACAGGTAAATAAGTGAATAAATTGGGAATAAAATATGAAGAAGATAGTTAAGGTTTCAGAGTTATCTATTTTTCCGGATTAACTTTTCTTACTAACTAATTTAATTATGTAGGATTAAATTTATGGCAAACTATATGTGACTAGACCCTAATTCCTTAGACCTTTCTAGTCTTCTCTAAAATTCATTAACTGCCAATTCCTTGGTCAATTAATTCCAATTAGAAAGTGAAGTTCAAATTCCAGTTTATATGCCACAAAAATTCTAATTACCCAAAAATAAGAGGATTATATGTCACGTATCCCGTTAAATCCAAATAATTAAAATTTAGGAGAAATTGTTTTCAAGCTGTTGTTCAAGTAAAGAGCTTTTCCAAGTTTTACAAGAACTCAAATAGAAAGAGGGTCATACTTCCGTTCCACCCAAATCCATAAAATAAAGAGCGAAAATAATTCTTAAATTATAAATCCATGCATAAATTAAAATAGAAAAAGCAATAAAATCAATCCCTACAAATAGACAGAGCTCCTAACCTTAACAATGGAGGATTAGTTGCTCATGGAATGCGGAATGTAAATTTGTATAGAATTCCCTAATGGAATCCCCCTAATGGAACCTCCCTCTAATGCCATCTACCTAATAGAAGAAAAGTCTCCCCTTTTTATAACTAATCCTAATTAATTTAAAATCTAATATCTAAAATTAAGATAATATCTTTTCCTAAAGATAAGATTAAAAATCAAATTTGAATTTAAATCAGAATTAACTAACTACTCCGCGTCTTTGTAACGTAGGGGCCACTTGGCTTCACTGGATCCGCGCTTAACTTGGGTGCTAAAATGGGGCCCAGAAATTACCCCCAGCGATTTCTGTATTTTCTGCACGTGGCGCATGTCACGCGTACGCGTCAGTCACGCGTACGTATCGATGGTCTTTTTCGCGAGTCACGCAGACGCGTCGGTCACGTGCACGTGTCGCTGTGCAAATCTTCAAAACACGCGTACGCGTCAGTCACGCGCACGTGTCGCCATGGAAAAGCTCCAAATCACGCGTACGCGTCGCTCCTCGCTGCCATCTTCTTTTGTTCTTGTGCTACAGAAACTCCATCAAATCTAGCCGAATGCTACCTAAAATAAATAAAATTACAAAAGACTCAAAGTAGCATCCATATTGGCTAAAAGATAATTAATTCTTTATTAAACTCAACAAATTAGATGCAAATTCACTAGGAAAAGATAGGAAAGATGCTCACGCATCAGAAATTGCGGCGATGCTGAAGTCGATGTCGTTGCACCGCTGACGGCATTCCTTCATACCCCGTTGGATGTGTAGGAGTTGAAGGCTAACAAGAAAGAATTGCGAGTAGAAAAGTTAAAGGACAAAGAGGAAGTAGAGGACTTAACTCAGGAAATGGCTGAGCTACGATATCGAACTCTCATCCCTAGACCTCAAGCATCATCTCTCCAACTCAAGTAATCGGTACACTCCTATTTTATCGATACCCCATCCTTCATTTCTCTCTATTTTTTTTATAAATTTGGTTCCAATTCTGCTTTTTATGATGTTGGGTACCCTCAAAGTTGGCAACTTTTTTACCTTTTTGCATTTTGCTCATTAACTGTATGTGACGAGCTATTCCTTGTGAGTGTGTGATCATTCATCCTTCACTAAATTCATTAAAGAAGATGAACTTCATGTTGCTGCTAAAACCTGACAGGTTATTTTGTCGGAGAAGTATTTTTATTGTGGTGGTGTTGTGTATTCATTGTGTCACCTTTGCTTATCATTTAGCTGTAATTTAATGATACTTGATTGCTTTATGATCAGTTGACAGAAATGGACCTTTGATGGATGGATGAAAGTGGTCAAGGCCTAATGGAGGGCATGCAGGACTAACATCAGCATTGAAGACATAAAAGATTTAAACAAAACTAGGTATACTCAAAACAAAACTACATTTTATTTTTTAAAAAATATGTTTTCTCAAAACACCTTTCCTTTTGGGTGTTAATCATAAGCCAAAATGGATTGAGCTGAATTTGTCATTTTTCTATGAATGATATGGATTGAGTTCTACTAATGTTTGGAGCAAAATTTATGTAAAATTGAGATTATGTCCAAGAACTAATAGGATTACTACCTTTTAAATTGATGATTATGCTATCATAATTTTTTTTTCAATTAATAATTAAAATTAAGAAGTGCTTTCCCTTTGCCCCAAATTTTAAAATAGGGAGAGAATATTTGTGGATGTTTTAGGGACTGAAACATAATCAAACACAAAAGAGAGAAGATGGGATAGGTAAAGGTGCTGAACAAGTACTACCCACCTCTGTCGCTGCACTTGACCTGAAGCATCACTGGATAAGATGAAATTTTGTTTTTGCTACATGTTTTGCCTTTAGAGCCATATTTTAGTGAATAACAATGTTTATTCCGAATTGTCAAGTCATTGCTAAGATTTTCCTTTTTCCCTTTTAGAGGGTAGCAATATATGTGTGCAACAATCTCATAACTGTATGTGATTAATTAATCCCCTTGCTCATAAGATGTTTGTGTATTTGTCTATGCAAACTTTGGGGAGAAATTAATGCCAATGTTTCATTTTGAATCATTAATTTTCTTTCTTTCTTAGATGCTGAAACAGTGGTGCATACTGGGGGTTGCCATCGCAAGAGTGTGAGGTGAAAAGTGGTTGCTCTTCTAGGTGTTGTTGCTTAGAAATGCAACTGCTCTGACTCTTTCATGAGAGCTAATACCTATTCTGTTGTGTTTGCTACCCATTAAAAGAGAGGCTCAGTGGCGTTGGTGCTGCTGCTGTAGTGTTAAGGCAACAACTCTGTAGCAAGATGGTGACGCCAAAAAGCTAATATTGGGTAAGTACTCTCACTATATTTTTGCAGACCAAGCATTTTTTTCCATACAATTTCATATTTTTTGTTATTGTTTGCTGGCGGATTAAATTTGATTTTCAACATTTGTTACAATTTGCTGAAGTCATAAGAAAAGATTATCTCAATAAAGATTGGTTACATTTTACTGCACTCATCCATGGTACATTAACTTGGATATTCTTTTCAAATATTCTTTTGTATAAACTTTACTAAAAGAGCAATTAAAAGTCTTCATCATAAACATACATATTTTTATTTCTTCTAATATGATGAATCCCGCTTGCTTGGATATTTTGAGTTCTACTATACATGAAAACTAAGCTTCTCCTGTTTATCAAGAGAAACATCTCATTTTAGATCTATAGAAATTTACAAATGATAGTTAATTTATTTCAGATCTTGGAAAGATTCTTCTCCTTTCATAATTTGGTAAAGTTCTTCAATGGGCTGTTGTTGGTGAGCATTTCCTTTTGTAGTACTTCAAGAGATTTTGATAGTTTTTTTTGTTAGCAGAAAATGCTAAAATATCATAGGAGAAAAGTGTTTTTTTGTGTGTTATTTTTTAGTTGGTATTTTCTAAGACTATTCAATTAACATTGAGAAAGTAGTAATTGAAATTGTCCATAATAAACAGTAGTTTTTCCATTATTAGAAAGTTAAACAAGCTTAAGCATTTTTAAAGAATATTATTGAATGAGGTGGCTTATTTAAGGGTGAGGAAGGGAGATAATAGAGGAGAAGGTGGTGAATAAGTACTACTAACTTGATCTGTTGAACTATATATTAGTAATATGAAATGAATTTAATTTCATTGATATCATTTTACATCCATTGAATTTTTCAAACGACATAAAATAAAAATAAAGTCATTGAGTTTGGGGTTTAATTTGAAGTATTTTGGTTATTAATATATTTCCTGTGAGAAGTGTGAATCAAATATGTGAATATCTTTTAGATACTTAATTTGGTTTTGTCCTTAATTTTTAAATACTGAATGGTATCTAATTTGTTTATGATAAATTACATGAGCTATAAATGAATTTTAAGTGAATCAAAAAGTTATTTAACATTTTTTGCATTTTGGTTAACTTAAATAAGCATGTTAAACCATAGAATTTGAAACTTCTTGAGTTTTATGTTTGATCTTAGCAAAGCTTAAGCTCATAAGATATTATGACATAAGTTGCTCCACTACAATGTTACTATTTTATTATGGTGGTTATTATGGTGACAATCTAAAAGTTCTCCAATTTCATGGGAACTAATAAAAGTCTATCTTATAATATTCTTTCTTACAAAAAATAAGACCTCTTTTTTTCTCTCTGTTACTAATGTGAAAATTCTTATTATTTTACATGATTAATAATTGTATTAAACAATATTTACACGATTAATTTCATTAATAGAGTTTTGATTGAGAAGGAAATCTGCAAGCTATTTGTGGTGGTGACTATTATGATAATTTGTTCTCAACTTTTGGTGCTAATGAGTAGCCCGTGATTTTGGATTTGGCGATGCAATTGTAGTGGAAGTAAGTCTATCACTTTTAAGTACTAGGAGAAATGAAAAAATTATGATGTTTTGCTTTTTTTTTTGAATTACTTGCTGCTTCCGAGTTTGTCATTTTATTTTAAGTTTAGGACTAGGTGTAGCAAATCATGAGAAACTATGTAGTTTATTATCTACAGTTTTTTACAAAGCTATATCATTTGACATCATATAATGACTTTAAAAGCTTTGACTCCAATAATATTATGTTTCTGATTCCAAGTTATTCAACTTGCAGTTAAGTGAGTTTGTAATGAATTTTTTTGACAATTTTAGAGCAAGAAGGATTACACAAAAAAAAAAAGAAATATAGAGTAAAGAGGAAAATGTATTTAAAGAAGGTTACTCATGTACAATTTTATATCTAAATTTCATGCTTTTACAGTTTTTATCGTATAAAATTTGTCAGATTATTACATTTCTTCTTATTTTGAATGATTTTCTTTTTCATTACTAGCTTATGTGATTGAATATTTACCTAATTTACTTTTAATTAATCTAAATTAGGAATAAACTTTGTGCAAAGAGATCTGTTGTTATGAATAAATTGTTTATAAATTGGCTACAAGGGACTCTTATAATGTAGCAATGAGATTAAGTAACAATTTAGATCTTCAGAATAGTTTTACATTCAAGTGGGTTTCTGTTATTATTTTCACTGTTTTGTATTGGACAACAATTTCTCTTCAAATACTATTTAATATACTATTATGGATTTATGATTCAGAATATAGTGTATTTACTTTTTTTAAACCTAGAAAAGTAATAGATGGTTGAGGACAATTAGGCACTAGCATAAAGTGGCGACTTTGACTTTTTGTAACTATGATGAATGTAACCCATGTATGTACAAACTAAAAGAACTAGATTCTTTTTATAAATTCATCTTCAATTAATTTCAGGTAAGCAACAAGCCATATAGCTTTTGTTGAGATGTTGATAAATCACGTTAAATGTGAAGGCTATTGTTTCTTTTAGTTGTGAAATTCACATATGATGATGCAAACACCATCGAATATTTATTATTCGAGTAAAATATTATTTTTGTCTCCAGCATTTAGAGTAAAGTCTTATTTGTGTTTCTAACATTTAAATTGTCTTATTTGTATCACTAACGTTTATAAAAATGATTTATTATCCTATCATCAATTATACATCATGAATTATAGTTGGAGTTTTGAGAATCTCTTCTTGAAATTAAAAATTTATAATACAAATATTTTGGATAGAACTGGTAATTCACTCTAAATAATAGTTCATCAAAAGTATCCCTAACTTTTAAAAGTCTCAAGTATAAGCACATGGATTTTTGATTTATCAAACGCAAAACGAGGTGTTTATGCTTTTGAAAAACAGAAGCATATCTTCGAAAAGTTTTACTAAACTAAGCCTAAGTCTATTCAAGATTATACCTTTAAAAATTTCACAAATACAAAATCAAATTATTAAAATAGGTATTACGTTATATTATCATATGTTCAAATTCTTCCTGTGATAACAAATGGATCTAGACAAAATATTATTAATGCATCAGTTGATTCTTTTTATCTATGGCATGAATATAAGTTATTAACTTTAACTCTAAATATGAGATTAAGGTCTTCAATGGAAAATGAAAGCGTCAGAGAATGAAGAGAATATGTATAATACAATGTAGTGCTTACACTACTTGAACTCTTAATTACAAATTTTGATTACTCAATTCATGCAATCGTTGAATTAAGCATGTTTAATTAATACATGATTTAGAATTATTAGTTATATTATTGTGATCATATTTCTAAGCTCAATAAATATATATAACAAACATATCATTATCCAATTTTTATATGTTCTTTTTATATTTTTGTTACTAATTTCATAAACTCAATCACCCACCTGCGCATATGCGCGGGCCTCTTGCTAGTAAATGTATAACGTCTGCACACACATGTTACATACAAATATCATGCACACATAAATTATTATAGAGATAAGTACTGTGATTTGTTTCTAAATTTTAGGGTCAAAATTAAATTCGTCTCTAATGTTATTTTGGATTGAAAATCATTCTCATTGTTTTATTTGATATTAAAATTATCTTTTTGATTTTTTATGGACAAAAATACTCTCTATTACCACCACTTTTATCATTATCACCTCTCTTACTCCCACCAAATACCAATAATCAGATTCAAGAAACTGATATGCGCTCAAGAAGGCATTTTCGTCATGTTAGAGACAAGGGACAGAATGGTAATATTGTCATATTCAAAGATCTGAATACTAGAAGAATTGTGCCATACCAGTCTTGGATATCTAGAAGACTGAAAGTCTGCAAAAATAGTGGTGCTGAAAGGGTAACAATTCATAAGGCCCATTGGGTTAAGGCAGGACAACAAGAAGTCTAATAAAGTTGTTCAAATTCAATGGGAGGTATAATTTTTATTAATTTTCGAATTTTTAGTAATTTATTTTTAATTTGTTTTGCTGATAGAGTTTGTTGGAAGGTTTGAATTACTTCTGATTTGTTTAGTAGTATTTTTAGAGATTTTAAATTTAAATCAAATCTGATCTAATCTAATAAGATCAAATCTGATTTAAATTAGTTATCATATCTTTAGGATTTTAAAATTTAAATCAAATCTGATCTAATCCAATAAGATCAAATCTGATTTAAATTAGTTATCTTATCTTTAGGAAATTTAAATTAAGTTATCATATCTTATCTTTTAGTTAGTTTGTTAGGGGCCTATTTAAACACCTTTGGTGAGACAATTTACATAACTTTGATGAATAAAATTTTTTAAGTGCTTTATGCATGTTTTTTTTAGTGTGATTAAATGAGGTGAGTGATTTGTTTCGCTTGTTGCATAGAGAAAATTGAGTGATTCAATTTTCTTCCCTCTGATCTAGGTTGTCAAGGACAGGTTTCTTGAAGGTCTAGTAGGGAAAATCCTTCTGGTGACCTAGGTTGCTAAGAACAAGTTTCTTAGAGGTCTAGTAGGAAAACCCTTCCTGTGACCTAGGTTGCTAAGAACAAATTTTTTAGAGGTCTAGTAGAAAAACTCAATTTATCTATCCTTTTGTTTTTCTTATCACCAACAATAACACATTATTCAAATTCAAAAATAAAAAAAATCAACACACAACAACAATAAAATCAGAAAATAACAAATTAAAATCAGAATCAGAAGTAGAAGCAGAAACCGAAGCAGAAGCCAAAGCCAAATCGGAAGCAGAAGCAAAAGTAGAAGCATAATCGGCGAGGTACAGCGGTGAGGAGCAGCGGTGAGGATGCGAAGTGGCAGCAAGGTCGGTAGCAGCGACGACAATGGCAGAATGCGACAGCGAGCTCTCTACCTGGCTTGCGTCTCCCCTTTCCGTCGCGAGCTCTCTCTCCCTTTGCTTCTAATTTCCAACGGTGACGATGGCTCTAAGCTTTGCTGGCACCGTCCCCCCTTCCCCTCTCCCCTTTCCCTACCCTCTTCCTTTCTCCCCCTCACGTTCTTTCTTTCTTTTTTTTTTTAAATTTTATATTTTTTATTAGGATTAATTTAGTAATAAAATTAAAAACTTTATTAAAAAGGACGATTTTAAATCCAAAATAACATTGGAGACGAATTTGATTTTGACCCTAAATAAACTTTAGGGATCAAAATAGTACTTATCTGATCATTATATTTTAGACTTCTCTTCAATTTTATATGAAGTGTTGGTTACCAAGCTCACGTAGAGATACATTTCCAGAGCATACTGACACAAATATGCAATGTTCTGAAAACCCAAATTAAGATCTGTCAGTAAATTGCTAAATTATTAAAAAATCTATCTGTCAGGCCGAATTAAAAACCAATCAATTTTTGGATAATTTTTAAATATGGAGAATATGTTGGTGTTTTGAATGAAAATAGACGTTTTTGGTATATTTGGATGTTGGTAAACATGTCAGATGTGTAGCATAAACACGGGAGGGACGTGTTGCTGACGTGGCAATGTGTGATTCGAGGACACCTTCAACACGTGGGGGCGTGTTGATGACGTGTCGAAGTGTGATTGGATGGCAGCTTTAACACGTAGGGAGTGTGTTGCTGACGTGTCACTCTGTGATTCGATGGCGATGCAACACGTGGTGTGCATAGCTATATATGGCCAAGCTCGGTACCATTTTATTGCAAAGAGAAGAGTTGTTTGAGTGTATTTCTGATGTGATGAAGGGTATCACAAACTTGGTATTGTATTGCAACGGTGAGATTATACGGAATGTTCATGAGGGAGTGAGGTTTGTGTGTCAGAAAAAAATCCATTTTTGTTTGTGGTTCTATGCACCATGACTTTCATGGAGCTTCAGAACGGTCTCTGTCAAAGCATGGAGAAAAGTATGTTGAGGAGAGTGAGAAGTATTCTGTACCAAAATTTCGTTATAATTTTTGGTGGTCTAGTACAATTTGATATTATGCCGATCATTGATGAAGCGAGTATATAGAATATGTTTCAAATTCACCGGCAAACTTAGGTGCGACAGCCACAGATTGAGTAGTATGTTGAGTTTGAAAATGTAGAGGTAGATGGGATTCAAAATAATTCAGATATAGAGAATGATAGAGCTGCATTGTATGAAAGAATGAATAGTGACAACGAAGAGGACTTTGAAACTACTTCTGAAGTTGGCGACGAAGGCAAGGATTGTGATATGGGAGTTGTGGCAGCAGCGGAGAATATAGTGGTTGCTCCCGCAGTTAGTCGACCAATAGACGTTTCACCTTTTATGCGTAACTTGGATCTTGATGCCATGCATGCATTGAAATTATCGGAATATGCAAACATAGGTACGTGATGAGTAAATAATATATTTTTGTTAATTTATATTTTGGATGGATCAATGAATGATGATTTCTGCTTTCTGTAGGTGTTGAGATCCTGAGTACGGAGAGTTCAGGATTGGAATGTAATATAGTTCTAGAAAGTCGGTCGTCGTAGCAATTAAACGTTACACTATCTCTAGAGAAGTCGACTACAATGTGTATGAGTTTGAGCCACAGACGTTCTATGAAAAATGCAAGACGTATGGGCATGGGTGTGATTGACTTATTCGTGCCAACTTGATATAGAAAAAAGGTTGTTGAGAGATACGCAGATACAACGGTAGGCACACGTGCACCATGGGAACGATTTTACAAGATCATTTCAAGTTGGATTCGGATACAATTGCTGAGGCTATAAGACCATTGGTTGAGACCAACCTATCCATCAAGGTGAAATCTATAATTATGGAAGTCCAGTCAAGGTTCAACTACACCATCAGTTATCGAAAGGCTTGGTTGGCAAAGCAGAAGTCCATAGCCAAAGTTTTCAGTGGATGGGAAGATTCTTATTAAGCTTTGCCATAATGATTTTCGGTCATGGTTCAGAAGATGCCTGGCTTAATTGTCCAAATAGAAACATGACCCCTGTACAACGAAAGATGCTTGGCTTAATAATTACGTACCATTTTTAATCAATACAAACTAATATTTTTTTCTGTATAATTGTTTTTTTTAACACTCTACCAATACACTACTAACTCTCTTCTTCTTCTTCTTCTTCTTCTTCCTCACTTCAGATTTCTTCTCTCTCAATACACTACACAGTATGAAATGGGGGAGGAAGGAGTTCCATTTATAGAGCTTTACATGCATCACTGGTTACCGGAGTAGAGGAGTTATCCCCTACATGTAGACCGCTTCCAACACGCCCACCCCATTTTGCTGCAGCTCCTCGAGAATGCGCAAAAATCTTTGTAACGCTTGTTGGATTCGGAGGCAACGCACCTACTGCGTGTTGCCAGGGAACTGCCATGCTGCTGAGCTCGCCACATCACCATGTCACATGCGTGTTGTCAGGAAACTACCATGCCGCTGATAGACCCTGTTCAACACGCTCTCACCTATTGAACCTGTACCCACAAATCGGCAAAATACCCCATCTCCAATATTGAGCAAAAATACAAACAGATCTTTTATATGAAAAATAATTTCTACTTAATTTTTATATGGTTTTTTTTGTAATTTTTTAATGACAAAAATATTTCTTATATATAATAAATTATCCTTATTTTTTATATTACCGAATATACTTTTTAGTACAAAAAATACATTTAATTTAAATTAAATATATATTAAAAATATAAAATAAACTTATTTTTTTAATAAAAAGTTACCAATTAAGATATAATTAAACTACTAATTTTTTGTTTGGTTATTTTTTATTATTTTATAACAAAATATATTATACTTATACATATATGATCTTTGAGATTTGACCATTTTTTTATTTAACTCTTATGTTATATTTATATAAGATTATAAAATTTTAGTTAGTTTTACACTTTTAGTTTATGTATTTTTAAAATTTATATTAGTATATATTTATGTTTTTTATTTATTAATAATTTTATATTATTTTATTATAATTCAATTGTTTTAATTGAACCGTAATTAAATTGATTAAACTTCTAAATTAAAAAATCAATAACTAGAATGCGGAAAATATTTTTGATATGGAAATAGAAATGGTGTTTTGGTTGAATATTGACATTTGAAGTGTATTACAGTATTGTGGAAATGATTCAACAGGCCCCCCACATGTTGCAACACGCCCTTCACGTGTTGGTCAGTATATTGCCACGTGTCATAACATGCCCCCCATGTGTTGAAAGACGCCCCCACATGTTGACTTTTCATTTATAAAATCCACCCTACCTATAATTACACCAAATAATCCAATTTTCAACAAAAACACCAATATTTTTTCCGTATAACAAAAAATTAGCCAGTAGAATGATTTAATAATTAGTTCAATTTTCAGAATCTTTCAAATTTGACCTCAATAAAAGTTTCTTAATCTATTATTTGCCACACAAACAATGCCATTCAATCGACTCTTAATTGCAACAACAAATTTAAAGCCTAAAACATGGAGTTAATACTCAAAATGATTCTTGAAATTTGACTCCCGATTCAATTTAGTCCTCAAATTTTCAGTTAACCTAATTTGTACTCTGTAATTTTGAGTCGTGACTCAAGTTGACCCTTTCATCCATATCTGCCACCAAAGAGATGACATGCCAATTTTAGTTGGCTCCTAACTCAATTTGTAACTTTTCTAAAACACACGCCACATCCTAATTTCTCTCATTCTTGGTCTCTCACAAATCACAAACGGCTGGGAGCTCACTGCTCACCCAAGACCCACCACACACCATCGGAGCTCACTTCAGCGGCTTGGCCCACCTCCATTCACTGCCAATGCACGCTCGCTACTGTCGCCGCCCTGCTTGCTGGATCTGTTTTCGTGAAAGAAAAAGGAGAGTGAGAAATCTAGATATAACTAAAGGAATAGAGAAAGGGAGAGAAATTCAGTAGTGATCCATAGTGATAAGAAGAAAAAACAGAAAAAGGGGGACGGATTCAGTGGTGATCCATAGTGATAGGAAGAAGAGAGGGGGTGGTCGCTGATGGTGACGGCCAACGAGGATGGTGGTCAAAAATGGTGGGAAGATGATGGCGACAAAGAAGAGAAAAGGAGAAGACAAAGAGAAAAAAGGAAGAGGATGAAGAATATTCAGAATGTTCCTTTGGATTTGGGTACTGGTAGCTTTCATTCAGTGAGAAAGAGTAGCATAAAATCCCATTCGTAGAAAATTCACGATAACGTGGCTGAAGAGTGTCTAATCAAGTTATAGAAAACCTATAATGGAATGGCTTGTAGAGGGGTTAATTGGAGAATACAATGATGAAGGCAAGCTTGTTAAAGTGAAAGGCCCAAGGGATCGTCTTTCCAAACAGAAACATGACTACTATTGATCATGGATTGTGAATTTGTCATTGAGGTACGTAAAGTGAAAGGGTGAAACCTTTGTAGATCTACACATTATTACAAGTGCTTGAAGTTTAAGTTAGAGGAGAAACACATTGTAAAAATCACCTCTATTCTCTAGCAAAGTTTTCATTACTCATGTGATAAGTTCATTCTTTAAAATATTCGCTGTCATATTATGAGCATTACTAGTATGTGTTTGGTTAGTGTACAAAATGAGGATATATGGAGCTCATTCATGAAAATTTTTATTCTATTTTTATTCTTGAACTAAAAAGATAGCCAGTGGTTGGTCTGGACGGCGCGACAATAGGAGAGAGACGGTGGAAGATATTGGCTCGTTGGTTGGTTCAAAGTGAAGGAGGAAGGGGCTACGAGAAAAAGGGTGGAAAGAAAAAATGAAAGAAAAAAAAGAGGGAGGATGGTGGTGTGAGAATGGTGGTTCGGGTAAATATCGGCAGTGAGGGGATGGCCAATGACACAGTGATGGTGATGAAAGAAGGTGGCTGTAAGGTGGTGTAAGAGAAAAGAGAGTATTATTGCTGGTATTTATTTGAGAAAAAAGAGAAAGTTAGGACATGCATACAATGTCATTTTATAATATTTTAGGGATCAACAATTACACAACCTTATTTATATGGTGTCAGGTGTTAGTTAAAATTGTCACATCATTTTTCTAGTGACGAAAATAGACGAAAGGGTCAACTTCAATCACAACTCAAAATTTTAAGATACAAATTAAATCAATTAAAATTTTGGTAACTAAATTGAATTGGAAGTTAAACTTTATGGCCAACTTAAAAATATTAACTCCCAAAACATGAGTCATAGAATTAACCAATTTTCGGGTCGGATATTTTTTTGGACTATGGGTCGGAAATTTACATTTCTATGAAAGAGAAAGCTGAGCACAGTCGCACACCATCAACAAAATGAGAGAAATGCATTTTTTAAAAAGAGAGAGGCTAAAAAAAGAACACTACATCGTATTCTTGTGTAGATTGGGCTTTTATGACAAAATTTTATTAAAAGAAGCCCTAACATCCATGTCCAAAGAAATAAAAGCAGCCCAAACATGGACTTCAATGTTCGTTACTTCGTTATCGTCGTACGTAGATGCCATCATATAACTAACAATTCTATGTAGCATCGTAGTGAATTGATTTAGAAGAAGTATAGGTAGATAATAAAAGTATTAAACAATGTAAATAATAGATATATTAGATGTTTATTTTATTAGTGTATGGATGGTTATTTTAATATTAAAATTTAGAAAATTAATTTATAGACGTAGTATATTTTTTATTTGATTAATAATTATTATTTATGTTGTTCAAAATAACCATTATTTTCTAATCATTCCCCATTGATTTATTACTTATTAGTTATTAGCGTATGTTTCTAGTTTTTTACCAAGTATATATGTCTATGAATATAGATTCCAACATGACATGTGCATAAATTAATGAATACGGATTACATCAAGTGAAAGAATTAGTTTTTAATCGGTGGATGTTACGGTACTTCCAATAACTTGGTGAATCAATAGTCCATAAACTCTAATTATTTAGTGAATCAGTATTTTATATATTTTTTACTTTTAAAACTTTTTAAATTAATTTTTTAAAGTTAAAATATCTATTATACCTTTTATACTTATTTGACTTCTTTTTTAAATTAAAAAAAAATAATTTTAACTTTGTTCTAATTTACAGTACAGTCTACAGAAAAAAGAGAAAAGAGGTGAGACTGAATTATTCATAATCTCTTGTCCCTGAGGTGAGACAATATTCTTCTCTCCCTCATTTCTTCTTCTTCAACGCCTTCGACCATCGCTTTCACCAAGTTTTTACTCTTACTTTTTCTCATTTTGAAGGAAACAGCAGTTGCTGCATCAACTATTAAATCATTTAGAGTACGTTTGAGAATTTCAAAAATAATTTTTTTTAAAATTTTGACTTATGAAAAGTAGTAATATTAATGTCTATTATAGTTTTTAAAACTAAATTGCGGTTTTTTAAAAAATTATTTAAAAGCTTATAGAAAAGTTAAAAAAATAACTTCTTTCATAATACTACTATTTTTTATTATATTTTTATAAAATAAATATTTTTAGAATTAAAAATTCAAATACAAAATAACTTATTTATAAACTACTTTTAATATAATAATTTATTATTTAAACTAATTTTTTCAAGAAAAACTTAATTAAATTTTTTATTCAAACTGAGTCTCATTCAAGTAAGTCTATAGTATTTTATTGGTTAGTTATTTTTAATATTGTTTCATGCTTTAGTTAGTGTTAGTGGTTCAATTTTTTAATATTTTTTCTGGTAAGTGACTATTAAATAAAATAATTAGCTGATTAGAAATAGTTAAACAATACAATTTTATTATTGTAGGCTCTAGCCGTGCAGTAGTATTAGTATTAGTTATTTGTTGTTAGTGATTTAGGTTTTAAAAATTTATTAAAATATATTACCCTTAATTATTATTAATGATTAGGATTTATCGTTAGAAATTCAGTTTTACATAAAATAAAATATTGAAATTTTTAGTTATTATTAATTTAAAATTTTAATTATTTTAGTTTTGTTAGGAATGTTTAATAATAAAACTGAAATATTTATAGTATTTTAGTTATTTATTAAAAATCAAAATATTTTTTCTAATTTTTTGGAATGGTTTTAAAAAAATTGGATTCATTAATATTAATCATCACGATATAATTTTAATAAATTACTGTTACATAAAATAAAATATTAAAATTTTTTATTATTATGAATTTAAAATTTTAATTAGTTGACTTTTGTTAAAAATGTTTAATTTTAGCAAATATTTTTTTAGAAAAAGAATAATAGATTCATTAATATTAACTTTTAGGATATATTTTTAGTAAACAATAGTTTATTTTAAATATTTAACTAAAAGAACAACAGTGTTTAATAATTAGCATATGTTAACTAAGTTTAGTTTAGTGTTAATTCAGATATCTGTTAACAAAGAGGGTTATTATTAGCCTTAATTGTTATGTTAGAAAAAAACATAATTGTTATTAATTTTTAACATATGTTTTTAAATATTGGTTATAAAAGACTAATATTAATACACGAGATATAATTATTATTAATTGTTTGTAATTTTTATTGTAAAATTTGAAACAGATGAAGATGAATAAATATGGCATCACACGTGTTGAGGATCTTATAGAATATTTTGAATATTCTATATATGTAACTACTTTTTTATTTATTTTAGTGGTTAATAGTTAAAAAATAATTTACTAATTATCAATTATTAGATTTTGTTGTATATTAGTATTTAATAATTATAATTCTTACTAAATTAAGTATTAATTTATTTCATTAGTAATATTAGTTATTGATAGTTATAATTATTGACTGTTAATTGTTATTTATGTTTTCAGGGTTTAAGAAGTTTTCACATGAGATACTTACATTAGATAGACTCATATGATGTTAGGATAGAGGAACAACGTAACTAAGAGAGGCTGAATAATATCATATATCTCAGACTGGAAGTATTATGTTTCATAGTCCGACCATAGACACATTGGTTAAAAGGTGGCGTTGTGAGATGCACACGTTTATCTACCACACGACGAGTGTAAAATTGCTTTGGAGGACATTGCCATGATTTTCAGACTTAAATTCACAGTTTTTCGGTGACTGAATCTACTGATCACAGCATAAGTAGGTTAGAGAACAAGTGCATGAGTCAATTTAGTAGTGTTTCTGGGCCGAATGATCGCAAAGGAAGTGGAATTAAGGTGGCATGGTTCCGCACCCTAAAGTAGCGATAACATTTGACTGTTCGACACAGTAAAAAAATTTATGTGAAATGTCAAATAATGTTGCTCTTTGGAACGATATTATTCAGTGACAAGTCTGGAATTACTGTGCACTGGAAGTATTTGCCGTTGCTTCGTGAATTTTGTAATATTAATAAGTTTAGTTGGGGTTTTGCATGCCTTGCACACATGTATCAATTACTGTGTCGGGCATCACGGCATGATTGTAAGGACATGGATGGTCCTTTTGCGTTTCTCCTTGTCTGGGCCTGGATACAGATGTCGTCAATAGGGTCTCTTCCAGTAGATACCAGCTTTCCACTTGTTCGGAGGTAAAATTTAATTAAGATGTAAATTTAGTTATTTTTGTATTAGTATGTACTTTCTAATACAAATTTGAATATGTCAGGTAGAATGATTATCAACCCACCACCGAACAATGTAGAAATTGGATAACCTCTAACGTCAGGAGAATAATTGGACAATCTTTCTCCGAATGGGGTATGTGTTTCGTCATTTAGACTTTTACTTGTGTTGATTTTAATTAATGACTACATATTTATATATTTGAAATATTTTATAGTTTGTGTGGGATGCATATAGTCCCCATTGGGTTGCGCCTCATCTTGTTCCACTTGAGATAAACGAAGACGTTGAATTATAGAGTGAAACTGTCCCTCTAATATGCTTTGAGGCTATGGAGTGACATCCCACTGATAGGGTTAAAAGACAGTTTGGCTTTTGTAAAGATCCCCCGAGAGAAACTATAAAACTTGGAATGTCTCATAACATAGTGGTGACGGATCCAAAAAACAAGAACTGAAGAGCAGTCCAAGAAAAATGGATATCATGATGGACAAACGGTTCTGTGTGCGTTCTGATGGGTCAACACATCGATAACTATCAACTGCCCGGCCAGTACATGAAATGGTACATTAGTATATTTGGTGATCACTTGCGTCCAACATGTGTTGCTTTAATTAATTCTATACGCATATCAACCGTCCGTCCGACATGTGTTGTTTTAATTAATTCTATTTGATTTGTGTTGATTTTAGAAATTTTAGCAACATGAACTTGAAATGTCAACTTGAAAATTAATTTTAGCAAAGTAACCACAACATGGCTCAATACATTCGAAAAAGACACACTACAACTGAATATAAGACTATATAAGGTACTGGATACAACTGAAATCACAAATTGTCGTAACATGACAACTTTTAATTCGGAGCCGAGCCACTAGCACTAGCTCCACCACGGTGTAAGCATCTACTTCGGCTATGACTCTTGGTAGACGAAATTGTGATCATCAATATTGTATTCTTTGTTGTTGTATGGAATAATTATAATGGCTCTTTACTATGTGTGGACACAACTCCGTTCAACTAACCAGCAAGTGTACTGGGTCGTCCAAGTAATAAACCTTACGTGAGTAAGGGTCGATCCCACAGAGATTGTTGGTATGAAGCAAGCTATGGTCATCTTGTAAATCTCAGTCAGGCGGATAATAATTGATTATGGATTTTCGAATAATAATAAATAATAAACAGAAAATAAAGATAATTAAAATAGGATAGAAATACTTATGTAAATTAATGGTGGGAATTTCAGATAGGCGTATGGAGATACTGTGCCCTTTCTTTTTCTACTTTCCTACTTCTTCCTTCCAGTTCTTTCATTCCTTCCTATGACAAGCCGTATGTAGGGCATCACCGTTGTCAATGGCTACATCCCATCCTTTCAGTGAAAAAGGTCCAAATGCTCTGTCACAGCACGGCTAATCATCTGTCGGTTCTCAATTAGGTTGGAATAGAATTCCTTGATTCTTTGCGTCTGTCACTAACGCCCAGCCTTCAGGAGTTTGAAGCTCGTCACAGTCATTCAATCCCAGAATCCTACTCAGAATACCACAGACAAGGTTTAGACTTTCCGGATTCTCATGAATGCCGCCATCAATCTAGCTTATACCACGAAGATTTTGTTTAAGGAATCTAAGAGATAGGCGCCCGGCCTAAGGTAGAACGGAAGTGGTTGTCAATCACGCGTGTTCATAGGTGAGAATGACGATGAGTGTCACGGATCATCACATTCATCAAGTTGAAGTGCAACGAATATCTTAGAATAGGAATAAAGAGAATTGAATAGGAAATAGTAGTAATTGCATTAAAACTTGAGGTACAGCAGAGCTCCACACCCTTAATCTATGGTGTGTAGAAACTCCACTGTTGAAAATACATAAGTGAAAGGTTCAGGCATGGCTGAATGGCCAGCCTCCCAAAACGTGATCAATAGTCTCCTTAGATGAAGAATAAAATAAAACTGAGACCAAAGATTTCTAATACAATAGTAAATTATCCTATTTATACTAGACTAGCTACTAGGGTTTACATGAGTAAGTAATTGATGCATAAATCCACTTCCGGGGCCCACTTGGTGTGTGTTTGGGCTAAGCTTGATCTATCCATGAGCTGAGGCTTCTTTTGGAGTTGAACGCCAAGTTGTAACGTGTTTTGGGCGTTCAACTTCGGGTCGTGACGTGTTTCTGGTGTTTTACTCCAGACAGCAGCATGGAACTGGCGTTGAGCGCCGGTTTACGTCGTCAATTCCCGAATAAGGTGCGGACTATTATATATTGCTGGAAAGCTCTGGATGTCTACTTTCCAACGCCATTGAGAGCGCGCCATTTGGAGTTCTGTAGCTCCAGAAAATCGAGTGCAGGGAGGTCAGATTCCAACAACATCAGCAGTCCTTTGTCAGCCTTCTATCAGAGTTTTGCTCAAGTCCCTCAATTTCAGCCAGAAATTACCTGAAATCACAGAAAAACACACAAACTCATAGTAAAGTCCAGAAATGTGAATTTAACATAAAAACTAATGAAAATATCCCTAAAAATAGCTTGAACTTACTAAAAACTACCTAAAAACAATGCCAAAAAGCGTATAAATTATCCGCTCATCAACCTTCACCTCCACAAAGTCTACAACGCCTAGGACCACGTAGACGATGCATACCCATCTCATTCAAGAAGCGAGTTTTCTAATTGCCTGAATCAGGTTCTGTACACCTTACAGATCTCTCTCATCGTATATCTCATGCACATACTGTTTTCAATCCAGGAGCTGATTTGCACAACAGGGAAAGATATGATGACAAGGAATTCGGTCCACCTGAAATTTTTCACAATCACAACGCTGAAGATGCAAATTTACTGCAAATTCCAAATCGATCGGCATCTCGCGCACTTCAAAGACCTCGTTTTGTCTATCAAAGAAGTTATCTTGGATGTTTTCTGCTGTGTGCTGATTTGACTAAATTTTTTCCGTTGCATATTCAGAGAATAGATGACCTGCAGTTATACGAGCTTCAGCTTCAGCCCTCTTTCTTGTGAACAATGAATTTAGCCTATAAAAGGTTGTCTTATCGAGAGTTGTGATGGGAAGATTATGTGCCCCTTTTAGTACTCTATTGATGCACTACACTAGGTTGGTTTCCATATGGCCCCAGCGAGGTCCCTCATCATATACCAATGCATACTGTGATCGAGGGATATTGTTGATCCACTGCTTGTAAGCCACTCCCCGCTCACACAATCTTTGGTAATGCAAATAGAATTCGTACATTGTTCTTGAATAGCCTATATTGACAATCATCTTCTGCATATTCGGTGCTTTGAATATCCTTAAGAAGTTAGATGCTATGTGTCTGATGTAAAACATGTGAATATCTCTCGGATATTGCCATGCTTCATCATAGCCTACAACTGAGATAATTGACTCGTGATGATCAGAGATAAGGCCAACACAATCTCGATTAATCATATGTGTTCTAAGATGACTAAGAAAAAATTTCCAGGCATCGACAGTCTCACCCTTAACTAGGACAAATGCAAGAGGCACGATATTTCCATTCTCATCTTATGATACTGCAACTAAAAGAGCCCATTTATACTTTTCATACAAGTGTGTATCGTCAACCTGGACCAGTGGCTTGCAACTTTTGAATACTTGTCCAAACTCATGATTGGACTGAAGCTGTTCAACTGAAAGGCGGATCTCCTAACTCGACTAAAAAAGAATGGAAGTCGGATTCGGTTTCTCCTGCTAGAGCTTGCCTAGCTGTCCTCCGCCGACGGAATCCCGTTTAGGCTCGTTTGTTTAGCAGAACAAATAAGACTTTCAACTAAAATCCCTGATTTCATTCATCTCTCCCGTTCTAGCCCTATCGTCATCTATTAAGAAAGCAGCCTCCATCGCCTCTCGTTCTAGTTCAATTTTAGCTTTCCTTCATTGCCTTCACCCAAACGCATCAGCGGCATTTGCTACATAATTCGCATCTATACAAGGGTAGAAAGCCCAGAAGACTCGTGTTAGAATCTGGAGATCCTGAAATGACTATCACCTTGGTAGTCATATGCAGTTTCATACTCAACATCTGCTGATGGTTCTTTTGCAACCGTGGCTTCAAACCATATGGGCATAGCTTCATAAGAAGCTTTCCACTTACCAAATATTTTTTTAACTGCCTTTTGTTTGGCCAATCATGCTTTGCAATAACTTATCGTGTAGTTGTATTTCGACTGCACTTCAGTTATGACAGATTTCACCTTAATGGAAAGACCAGCTTCAACCAACAGCTTTATCACTTCTACAATTGTATCAGAGTCCAGTTTAGCATGATCTTGAGAGATAGTGCTTCTGGTGCACGTGAGACTACCGTTGTACCTCCTTATCACCCAATAATACTATCTTTTTTATAAGACTAACTCTGATAAGCCAATCACAACTTGTTCTGTATTGTACGCATTTAGCATAGAATGTCGTTGGTTCCGATTCATACAACTTGTAATCAATGCCTCTTTGGATGGTATACTCTTTAACTGCCGCAATAACAACCTCTCTAGAGTTAAACTCTATTCCACAATGAATTCACCATTTACGACAACAGCGACGGCTATACCAATAATAAAATAAAAATAAATCAAATTATTACCTTCAAACTTTTCGTCACTTTCCGTATTGTAACCCGTCTATTTTATGTTGGGTTTTGAAAATCAACATCATCGATTTCCTCGAACTCAATTTACAACTCAATAAGTGAAGCCTGTGTTCTATTTTGGTGATAGGTAAAAAATATTCATTACATACTAACTTCATTAGCAACATCCATTATTTAAAATTGAACGAAATCGCCAAAGACTAGCACAGGTAGCCTGTACAAAATATTTGCGACTCTCTTTAGTACTTGATGATCTACACTTTGAGAAAGTATACTCTTGGGTCCTTCATATGTTGTTGAAAGAGAAACAACAATAACACATGAATTCTCACATAAAAAATTCACTCCCTCATGTATACGGGACAAAATCTGACCATTTTAATATATATTTAAATTAACATAACCCTCCATTTTATACATTCATCACACTCATTCAAAAAAATTTTTTACACTATCAAATTGTATAATACTTAGAACAAAGCTCTCATAGTAAAACAAAGCTTTCAAACTCTATTTCTGCATTTCACCACAAACTAACACTCCTTTTATAATTGAATTTATATTTTTTTTGTTCGGTTGTCGGTTGCCGGACAGGTCGGGTGGTAGTTGGAGGGGGTGAGAACGCCTCAATCGCGGTCGTGCTGGGTTCGGGTTTGCCGTGCAGCCGAGGTTTCGTCGTGAAAGAAAAGAGGGGGTGCCACCTGCAAAGACACTCCGACGCTCTAGTCAGCTAGTGTGCAGGCGGGAAGAATGATAGGTGGAAAGGTGACGTACCTTGGGGGAAGGGCAGGTCCTTCCCCATTTATACCGTGTCAGAGGTGGGCCCTTCAAGGACCGGCCCACCTTCCTCGAAGCTTCCTCACAGCTGTAGTGGAGAGCTGCCAGGGACGCGTGTCCGGGTCGCACAGTGAACCGTATGTGCCCAACCGTTCGGGTCGGATCATCTCTGGGTCGGGTTGACCCGCAAATGGCCTGGGCCAGGCCGTAACAGTGCCCCCACGCGCCAGTGGTAGTCGTGGGAACTATCAATGGCGTGTTAATTCACGTTTCGTCTGTCCTCGTCAGGTCGGCGCGGCACAAAAACGGGTGGCCGAGATCGAGAAGGAGAAGCAAGTTGTGGAGGCTGAACTGGCGACATTAAAAATGAAGTATAAAGACGTCGTGAAGCAGGGGAAGGGTGCGATCCTGGCGACCGAGGAGACCCTTAAAGCTCAGGTCAAAATTGTTGCCCCCGATTTCGACACGTCGGCGATTGGCGTTTTCAAAGTGATCAAAGATGGCAAGATTGTTGACGTTCCTAAGAAATGAATATTCTTTTCCTGTGTAAAACTTTTCGGTTTAGCCGTTTCGTTTTGGCTTTTGTGAACAGTTGACTTTTTTGGTCGTTTGTCCGCTTTACCGTAGTTAATACTTTCTTATTTCCCTGGTCGTGTTATCGTTTCTATTAACCGTTATTGGTTTATAGCTGTCGTTTATATTATCGGGTCGTGGCTTTTTAGTGTAGCCATTTGCTATTGCGGCAGTTGATGGGCTCCCGGGGTGATCAGTCCCGGGGCCGCGCGTCGTTGTCGAGTTGTAATGAATTCGCTTGCGGAGCGGGTTGTCTAGAAAAGGTGAACAAAACAAAAGAGAGAATTTGCACAAGTATATCTTATTCGGTAATCGCATAAAAGGCCCATAGGGCATAACTCGTACAAATTTGCGAATTAACTACTTAGCTCGATTGGTCGGCATGTCGCCTCATGTGCTAGGAGTAGAATCTTCTCAAGTTGTTCGCGTTCCATGTTCTTGGGACTTCCTTGCCATTGAGCCTTTCTAACTTGAAAGTGCATTTACCCATCACTTTTTTATTCTATAAGGCCTTCCCAGTTTGCCGCCAGCTTGCCTACTCCTGGGGTCAGTGGGCCGATGTCGTTACGCCTTAGGACGAGATCGTTCGGCTCGAATTCTCTTCTGAGCACTTTGGTGTTGTAGCGTAGGGCCATTCTTTGTTTCAACGCCGTCTCCGTCAAATGGGCTATTTCTCTGGCTTCGTCTATTAGGTCTTTCTCCACGGCTTCCTCTACTCCTTTCAAAAGTAGCCGGGGGCTCGGTTCCCCAATTTCCACGGGTATCACCGCGTCTAATCCGTATGTTAGTTGGAAAGGAGTTTCCTTGGTGGAGGACTGTTCAGTTGTTCGGTAAGACCAGAGCACGGAGGCTAGTTCGTCGGCCCAAGCACCCTTTTTGTTATCCAATCGCTTCTTGAGTCCTAGCAGGATGATCTTGTTTGCGGACTCCATTTGTCCATTTGTTTGGGGGTGCTCTACCGAGGAGAACTTCTGTCTTATGCCCAGGCCGGTGAAGAATTCCGTGAACTTCTTGTCGGTGAATTGTGTGCCGTTGTCCGAGATGACAACTTCTGGAATCCCGAATCGCGTTATCACCTGCCTCCACATGAATTTCCTGCAATTGGATGAGGATATGCTGGCCAGCGGCTCGGCCTCTATCCATTTGGTGTAGTAGTCAATGGCGACTATGAGGTACTTGACTTGCCCGGGACCGACTGGGAATGGCCCCAAGAGATCGACTCCCCATTGCGAGAATGGTCGGGAGGACGTTAACAGACTTAACTCGGAGGCCGGCGCCCTGTGGAAATTGGCGTTCTCTTAACACTTGACACATTTTTTGACGAACTCCTTGGAGTCTGCCATCATTGACGGCCAATAGTATCCGCCTCGAATTAGTTTTCTTGCTAGGGCTTTGCCCCCTATGTGGTGTCCGCAGCAGCCTTCATGGACTTCCCTGAGGACGTAGTCCGTTTGGTCGGGGTGTAAGCACTTCAGTAGGGGCTGGTTGAACCCTTTCTTGAATAGCTGTCCTTGAATGACTGCATATTTAGCTGCTTCCCTTCTCAGTTTCACGGCGTCCTTTTCATCGTCAGGGAGTTTTCCATTTTCTAAGAAGTTGGTGATGGGGTCTAGCCATGAAGAGCCCAGCCTTGCCAAATGCAAGGTGACTGCCGGCTCCCTCGTCATACCTTGGATGAGAGACCGGTTGCCTTCTCCCGGTTTGGTGCTGGCTAGTTTTGATAGGAGGTCTGCCCGTGTGTTTCTTTCTCTTGGCACGTGGTGGACCGTGACCTCCTCAAATTTTTGGCTTAAGTTCTTGACTTTTTCCAAGTACTTTTGTAATAACGAGTCTTTGGCTTGATAGCTCCCGTTTACCTGGGAGGTGACGACCTGAGAATCGCTGCATATTTCCAACCTTGTTGCTCCGACTTCCGCTGCTAGGGTTAAGCCCCCTATAAGGGCTTCGTATTCTGCCTGGTTGTTCGAAATGGGGAATTTGAACCTGATCGACTGCTCATATACGACTCCAACCGGGCTTTCCAGGATGATCCTGGTGCCCCCAGACGTCTGGTTGGAGGCTCCGTCCACGTGGAGCTTCCACCGTGTGCTCGTTTCTTCGGTTGGATCCCCCGTTACTTCTACTAGAAAATCTGCCATCGCCTGCGCCTTGATGGCTTGCCGGGGCTTGTATCGTATGTCATATTGGGAAAGTTCAATGGACCAAGTCATCATCCTTCCCGCCAAGTCGGGCATTTGAAGAACTTGCCGGATTCCCTGGTCTGTTCTTACGATAACCTGGTGACCTTGGAAGTATTGCTTTAACCTCCGCGAGGATGTCAAGAGTGCTAGGGCTAGCTTTTCCAGCTTGCTGTACCTTAATTCTGCCCCTTGTAGGGCTCTGCTTACGAAATAGACTGGTTGTTGAGCCCTCCCTTCTTCTCGCACCAGAACTGCGGCCAGGGCTTCTCCTGTTATGGCGAGGTACAGGTATAATGGCTCCCCGTCCTTTGGCTTCCCGAGAACCGGGGGTGCCGCCAGGATTTCCTTAAAGTGCCGAAAGGCTTCCTCGCATGCGGGTGTCCACTCGAACGCTATCCCTTTCTTCATGAGGTTAAAGAACGGTAAGGCCTTTGTTGCCGATGCTCCGAGAAACCGGGATAATGAGGTCAGCCACCCTGCCAACCTTTGGACGTCCTTGATACAACCTGGGCTCTTCATCTGGAGTATCGCTTGGCATTTCTCCAGGTTGGCTTCTACCCCTCTCTGAGTTATCATGAATCCCAAGAACTTTCCAGCTTCCATGGCGAAGGCGCATTTGAGGGGATTCAGCCTCATGCCGTGTTGTCGGAGAGACGCGAATACATTTGCCAGATCATTCAGGAGGTCGTCGGGTCGCGTTGTTTTCGCGAGGATGTCGTCCACATAGACTTCAACTGTCTTGCCTATGAGGTCGTGGAATATCCTGTTCATCAGCCTTTTGTATGTTGCCCCTGCATTTTTTAGGCCGAATGGCATCACCTTATAGCAGAAGGTTCCTCCCGGCGTTATGAACGCTGTCTTGTCTTCGTCTGGACGGTGCATCGGTATCTGGTTGTAGCCGGAGTAGGCGTCCATGAAGCTTAGATAACGGTAGCCCACCGCAGCATCGACGAGTGCGTCTATGTTAGGGAGGGGGAAACAATCCTTAGGGCATGCTTTGTTAAGGTCAGAGTAGTCTACGCACATTCTCCACTTACCGTTGTGCTTTTTCACTAGAACTACGTTCGAGAGCCACGTCGAGTAGTATACTTCTCGTATAAAACCTGATTTTAGGAGGCTGGCCGTTTGCCTGGCCACCTCCTCTGTCCTCTCCGTCGACATCGTTCTCCTCCGTTGGGCAACCGGGCGTGCTTCCGACTTGACGGCCAGATGGTGCGACATAATTTTTGGGTCTATTCCCGGCATGTCGGCCGGTGTCCAGGCGAACAAATCCCTATTGGCCCTTATCATTTCGACCAAGGGCTCCTTCAACTCATGCGGGAGGTTCTTGTTGATGAACGTGAATTTTTCCTCCGTGTCGCCGATCATGAATTTTTCCAGGTCCCCTTCTGGTTCCGGTCTGGGTTTTTCGTCTACTCTGGCATCCAGGTCGGCTAGGAACACGCCGGACGCCTCTTTGGATTTCTTCCTTAGGGAGAGGCTGGCATTGTCGCAAGCGACTGCCGTCTCAAGGTCTCCTCTTATGGACCCTATGGATCCGTCATCGGTGACAAACTTCATGACTAGCAGCTTCGTGTTGATTATCGCTTCAACATCGTTAATCGTCTTCCTTCCCAAGATGATATTATAGGCAGCGGAATCTCGGAGGATCACGAACTCGGACATCGCCGATCTTTGGCCTTGAGTCTGTCCCATTGAGATCGGCAGGGATATTAGTCCATTCGGTTTGATGAAGTGGTCGCCCAATCCAATGACCCCGTGCTGGTGAGTCGTCATATCGGCGTCCCTTAGTCCAGTGCGTCAAATACGTTGCGGAACATGATGTTCGAGTCAGCCCCTGTATCGACAAGGATGCGTTTGACGAGACCGGTTCCCACTCTGGCCGTGATGACCATGGGTGGGTTTTCCGGGGCGTCGTCGAACCATTGGTCTTCCGGGCCGAAAGAAATGGATGGAGGCTTCTTAGAGTTTCGTACCAACGAGGAGGAGACCGCCAAGACCTTGGCATCTTTCTTGTGCGCCGATCGGGATCTTGGCGGGCGTTTTTGGCCGTCACCACGTTTATCACAGTGAGGCCGTGATCTCTGTCTTCTGGCTCTTGTCGCCGCTTTGCCGAACAGGTTTTGCCTTCTTCGTCTTGGTCGCGATAACGCCTCCTTGGCTCCCTGATAAGATGGGAGAATGCTGCTAGCTTACCTTCCCTTATCGCTTGTTCTAGTGCATCCTTCAGGTCAAAGCAGTCCTGTGTTTGGTGACCGTAGCCTTTGTGGTAGTCACAATAGAGGTTCTTGTTTCCTTTCGTGCGGTCCTTGAGTGGTCGGGGCTTCGGCAGGATTCCTTTCTCGGCTATTTGCTGATAAACTTCCATGATGGGAAGAGTGAGCGGGGTGTAGTTGGTGAATTTCCCGACCCGGGGGAACGGCCTCGGTGCCTTGCTTGGCGCCTCTTCCTTGGTTTATTCCTTCAGCCTTTCTCCGTTACCCTGTTGCCGAGGTTGGCTGTAGCCGGACTGCCGTTTATTGGCAGCCATGACTCGGCTGACTTCCTCGTCGTTTATATACTCTTTGGCTACCGTCTGGATCTCGTGCATCGTCCAAACTGGTTTCGTGGTAAGGTGTTTTTGAAAGTTCTCGTTGAGGAGGCCGTTCGTCAGGCAAAGGTTGGCCACCGAATCGGTTAGGCCGTCGATTTCCAAGCATTCGTCGTTGAACCGATCCAGGTACTTTCTGGTCGGCTCTCCCTGTCTCTGGGTTATCCCCAGAAGGTTGATCGGGTGCTTTGCCTTTGCTATTCGTGTTGTAAACTGGGCCAGGAATGCACGACTGATGTCCGAAAACCCGTAGATGGATCCTTGCGGGAGGCCGTTAAACCATCTGATCGCGGGTCCCGCTAGGGTTACCGGGAAGGCTCGGCACCTCACCTCGTCCCATACTCCCTCTAGATTCATCCTTGCTTCGAAGGCCGTGAGGTGCTCTAGAGGGTCTTGAGTTCCATCGTACCTCATGTCCGTTGGTTTGTCGAAGTGCTTCGGCAACCGGACTTCGAGGATGGACCGGTGGAATGGGGTGGCGCCCATTATCACGAGTTGTCGTGTTCTCTTGGACCTCCCTTTCCCGTCTTGGCGATCTCGTGCCGTGCGGCGCGTTTCCCTGCCTCGGGAGTTGATGATCGTGTCATTTCGTCTTCTCGGGATCGGGGACTCTTCATGGGTGCTCTCCGCTTCCGTTTGGGATGCGGAGGCGCGTTGCAGACGGCTTCGGTGGGAGTCTCTCTCTTGGCTTTCGGGGGATGGGGTGTAGCTGGGATCGGTGGTTCGTCCGTCACGCTCCTGGTCGGCTAGTTGTCGCTCCAGGTTCTGGACCCTGTGACGTAGCTCCTGCATTATTATGGCGCTGTCACCGCCCGTTCCCCCGAAGGGTCGCGTCCTCGTGTGCTGTTCAGTGTGTTGTCGGGGGGACCTTCGCCGTCCTCTCAGTGAGGCGACGGAGGCCCTCCGGGACCCGGCACAACGTCCATTAAGGAATCCCCACAGACGGCGCCAATGTTCGGTTGTCGGTTGCCGGACAGGTCGGGTGGTAGTTGGAGGGGGTGAAAACGCCTCAATCGCGGTCGTGCTGGGTTCGGGTTTGCCGTGCAGCCGAGGTTTCGTCGTGAAAGAAAAGAGGGGGTGCCACCTGCAAAGACACTCCGACGCTCTAGTCAGCTAGTGTGCAGGCGGGAAGAATGATAGGTGGAAATGTGACATACCTTGGGGGAAGGGCAGGTCCTTCCCCATTTATACCGTGTTAGAGGTGGGCCCTTCAAGGACAGGCCCACTTTCTTCGAAGCTTCCACAGCTGTAGTGGAGAGCTGCCAGGGACGCGTGTCCGGGTCACACAGTGAACCGTATGTGCCCAACCGTTCGGATCGGGTCATCTCTGGATCGGGTTGACCCGCAAATGACTTGGGCCAGGCCGTAACATTTTTTATTCTTACCAACACAAAACATCATTTACCTTTTTACTTTTTTTGTAATTGTCAATGATATTTTGATTAGATAATATTTTAGCAAAATGTCACCAACGTTTTCCTTTTTGTGAATTAAAAAAATAAACAAAACGACACTGCTGTTTTATACATGAAAAAAAGTCTTTTACATGAAAACATCGTCTCCGTTTTTCATTTATGTAATTAAAAAATTATTATTCCCACACAAAACGTCAATGACGTTTTGTTCCGTTCAAAATATCAAAATCTCTCCTATAGCAAGGAAAACTCAACTAAAGAAAAATATAAGTGCATATCAAACAATTGAAGCCAATATTAAAAAAATTGAGCCAAAAAAAATTAGATATAATTAAAATTAATTAGATTTATTCATAATCAGATCTTTTAAATTTCAAAATTTAGTTCAAATTTTTTTAAAGATTAAATTAAATTTCTGAGTCAAATTACATCATTTTAATGTTGTACGAATAATCTTTTTAAAAAATATTCATATTAAATAATACATATGAAAATTATTTTTTTTAAAATAAAAAATTAAAAAACATACCACTTTTTCTTTTGGGGGAGTAGAATTTAAATTAAAAAAAATTAAATTTTAAATTTTGAATAGAATATAAACTTATTTGATTCAAATTATATTATGTTAAAATAAGATAAGTAACGAAGGAAAAACATAAATTTTTATGTTGATATACATAAATTTTATATTTATTTATATAAAAAATTTCTAATGTTGTTTGATAAATATATGCTTATACAAAATAAGTTTTATTTAAAAGAAATTTTATATCCTTTTAAAATTAATTACAAACTTGTTTTACTTTTTTTTAATTAAATTAAATTTTTAATTTAAATTAAATAAATTTAATATTAAAATATATTTTAATATTTTAAATTAACTCTAAAAGAGTGTTTTTATATTTTTAATTCTTTTAACTCTATTTTTTTTGTTTTTGTCATAATTTAATATCAATCAATAAATAAAACAAATTTAAATTAAAATAATAAAATAAAAAAATTTTGATCCAAGTAGAATTTTAAAGTTCTCTCTCTTCTTAATTACAGAATATTAAAACTTCATTTACAAACTTTTTCCTCTTCTTTTAATTAAAAAAACACTAAAATTTCATATAATTTTAGAGTACTAAATCACGTGCCTTCCTTCTAATTTCTTTGGTCTTTTCTTCTCTAAACCTTTTTTTACATCACTATTTATTTTTATTTTTATCTTTTTTTTAGTACATATCAGAACTTGTTCTTTTTATTTAGATAGTATTTTTTTTCATTTATTGTTTTTAGGGTAAAGTATACTTTTTTCCCTAAAATTTGACAAAAATTTTAAAAATACTCCTAAACTTTATTTTGTTTTAATTTTATTCTTAATGTTTTAAATATATTTCAATTGTATCCTTTTTGTTAATTTTTAATAGTCAACCAATAGTCAACCTTTTATTTTCAATTTATCCCCTATTTTTAACCGTGTTTGGCACACTCCCTAACCCATTTCAACCCCTCCACCTTTCTTCCCAACCATCACCCATCTTTTCTCTATCTCTCTCGTTGCAAGTGCCGATGCCATCACCAACCACCACCACCACCACCACCAATTTCCATCTTCATCTCCAACATCATTCATCCATCTCCCTCATCACTCATACATCTCCATTTTTATGATCATAAAGCAGTAAAAGACAGGGTCCGAATACGGATCACTAATCATGTTTCTCTTCTCTCAGCCCCACACACTCAAGTCCCATACAGCATCCATCATTCACAGCACCTCAAACTCATGCTCCACCGTCCACGATTAACTGCGCCTGGAGTTCCGCCGCTCGCGATTCACCACGTCTAGAGCTCCACCATCCATGTTTCATCGTGCCTCAAGGTCTGCCGTTATGTGCGCTATGGCTTCCCTTTCGGACAGCCTCAACTCCCTCTCTTCTTCTGTCCATGTCCAGATCTTGAACATTAACTAGTTTCAGAAACAACCCAATAAAAATGACGAGGTTTAATTTTTTGTTCAGATCTACAATTAGGGTTTAATTGCCCAAATAATTTTTCTATTAATTTGTCAATATCACTCTTTTATATTTAATTTTAGTGTTTTCAACTCGTTGCTATTACTGTAGCTTTGGTACTTCATTCTGTAATTGAGCCAAATGTGTGACAGTGACTGTGCACGGTGGTTGGTGAGACAATGAGAAGCAAGGAAGAATGAGAGTTGGAATGAGAGAAAAGAAAGTGGGAGACGGAGATAGAAATTGGTGGTAGTGGTTGGTGGTGGCACCGGTGGCTGCAGCGAGAGAGATGGATGAAAGAATGAGCGATGGTTGGGAAGAAAAGTGAAGACGTTGGAATGGAATGAGATTGGGAAGAAAGGTGGAAGCGTTGGAATTGATTAGGCAGTGTGCCAAATACCATTAGGAGTTGGGGGTAAAATTGGAAACAACAAAATTGATATTGGTTGACTATAAAAAAAATTAACAAAAATGATATAATTGAAGCATATTTAAAATGTTAAGGATAAAATTGAAATAAATTAAAACTTAAGGATATTTTTGAAATTTTTTAAAAATTTTAGGGAAAGAAAATATAGTTTTTCCTTGTTCTTATTTCTCTTATTTACAGGTGAGCTCTTTTCAATCTCTTATATTCTCTTTATTTCAAATTTTTTTATAGTTGTATATCTTATTTTTTACTAGTAAACATTAATTTTATTCTTGAACAAAAGAAAAGTATCATTGTAATAATTAATAATCAAATTAACTATATATATATATATATATATATATATATATATATATATATATATATAATACATCTGGTGCACGAAATTGTGATTTCTAATAATGGCATTCAACTTGGTATGCGCGTTTATAACTCAGCACTTTCTTCACAACTTCGCACAACTAACCAGCAAGTGCACTGGGTCGTCTAAGTAATAAACCTTACGTGAGTAAGGGTCGATCCTACAGAAATTGTTGGTATGAAGCAAGCTATGGTCATCTTGAAATTCTCAGTTAGGCGGATAATATATGGTTATGGAGTTTTCGAATAATAATAATAATAATAAATAAACAGAAAATAAAGATAGAAATACTTATGTAAATCATTGATGGGAATTTCAGATAGGCGTATGAAGATGCTGTGTTCCTTCTGAATCTCTGCTTTCCTACTACCTTCATCCAATCCTTCTTACTCATTTCCATGGCAAGCTGTATGTAGGGCCTCACCGTTGTCAATGGCTACATCACATCCTCTCAGTGAAAATGGTCCAAATGCTCTGTCACAGCACGGCTAATCATTTGTCGGTTCTCGATCATGCCGGAATAGAATCCCTTGATTCTTTTGCGTTTGTCATCACGCCCAATAATCGCGAGTTTGAAGCTCGTCACAGTCATTCAATCCCTGAATCCTACTCGGACTACCACAGACAAGGTTTAGAATTTCCGGATTCTCATGAATACCGCCATCAATTCTAGCTTATACCACGAAGATTCTGATTAAGGAATCTAAGAGATATGCGTTCGGTCTGAGGTAGAACGGAAGTGGTTGTCAGTCACGCGTTCAAAGGTGAGAATGATGATGAGTGTCACGGATCATCACATTCGTCATGGTTAAGTGCAACGAAGATCTTAGAACAGGAATAAACTGAATTGAATAGAAAATAGTAGTAATTGCATTAAAACTTAAGGTACAGCAGAGATCCACACCCTTAATCTATGGTGTGTAAAAACTCCACCATTGAAAATACATAAGTGATGAAGGTCCAGGCATGGCCGAATGGCCAGCCCCCAAAACATGATCAATAGTCTCCTAAGATGATTAATGAAATAAAACTAAGACCAAAGATGTAACGTGGTCAAAAAGACGACTAATACACTAGTAAAAAGTTCTATTTATACTAAACTAGCTACTAGGGTTTACAGAAGTAAGTAATTGATGCAGAAATCCACTTCCGGGGCCCACTTGGTGTGTGCTTGGGCTGAACTTGAACTTTACACGTGCATAGGCTTCTCTTGGAGTTGAACACCAAGTTGTAACGTGTTTTTGGCGTTCAACTCTGGTTCGTGACGTGTTTCTGGCGTTTGACTCCAGAATGCAGCATGGAACTGGCGTTGAGCGCCAATTTACATTGTCTAATTTCGAATAAAGTATGAACTATTATATATTGCTGGAAAGCTCTGGATGTCTATTTTCCAACTTCGTTGAGAGAGTGCCATTTGGAGTTCTATATCTCCAGAAAATCCATTTCGAGTGAAAAGAGGTCAGAATCCAACAGCATCAGCAGTCCTTTGTCAGGCTTCTATCAGAGTTTTGCTCAGGTCCCTCAATTTCAGCCAAAAATTACCTGAAATCACAGAAAAACACACAAACTCATAGTAAAGTCCAAAAATGTAAATTTAGCATAAAAACTAATGAAAACATCCCTAAAAGTAGCTAGATCCTACTAAAAATTACCTAAAAACAATGCCAAAAAGCGTATAAACTATCCGCTCATCACAACACCAAACTTAAATTGTTGCTTGTCCCCAAGCAACTGAAATTCAAATAGGATAAAAAGAAGAGAATATACTATAAAGCTCAGAATATCAATAAATATTAATTCTAATTAGATGAGCGGGACTTGTAACTTTTTGCTTCTGAACAGTTTTGGCATCTCACTTTATCCTTTGAAGTTTAGAATGATTGGCATCTTTAGGAACTTAGAATTTCATTTAGTGTTATTGATTCTCCTAGTTAAGTTTGTTGATTCTTGAACACAGCTACTTTTACGAGTCTTGGCCGTGGCCCTAAGCACTTTGTTTTCCAGTATTACCACCGGATACATAAATGCCACAGACACATGACTGGGTGAACCTTTTCAGATTGTGACTTAGCTTTGCTAAAGTCCCCAGTTAGAGGTGTCCAGAGCTCTTAAGCACACTCTTTTTGCTTTGGATCACGACTTTAACCACTCAGTCTCAAGCTTTTCACTTGGACCTGCATGCCACAAGCACATGGTTAGGGACAGCTTGATTTAGCCGCTTAGGCCTGGATTTTATTTCCTTGGGCCCTCCTATCCATTGATGCTCAAAGCCTTGGATCCTTTTTACCCTTGCCTTTTGGTTTTAAGGGCTATTGGCTTTTTCTACTTGCTTTTTCTACTTGCTTTTTCTTTTTCTTTCTATTATTATTTTTTTTGCCACTTTTTTTTCGCAAGCTTTTGCTATTCACTGCTTTTTCTTGCTTTAAGATTCAATTTCATGATTTTTCAGATTATCAATAGCATTTCTCTTTGTTCATCATTCTTTCAAGAGCCAACAATTTTAACATTCATAAACAACAAGATAAAAAATATGCACTGTTCAAGCATTTATTCAGAAAACAAAAAGTATTGTCACCATATCAATATAATTAAACTAAATTTAAGGATAAATTTGAAACTCATGTACTTCTTGTTCTTTTGTATTAAAAACATGTTTCATTTAAGAAAGGTGAAGGATTCATGGAATTATTCATAGCTTTAAGACATAGTTACTACATACTAATGATCATGAAGTAGAGACACAAAACATAAACAAACATATAGCATAAAAACCAAAAAAACAGAGAATTAAGAACAAGGAATGAGTCCACCTCAGTGATGGTGGCGCTTTCTTCTTGAAGAACCAATGATGTCCTTTAGCTCTTCTATGTCTCTTCCTTGCCTTTGTTGCTCCTCCCTCATTGCTCTTTGATCTTCTCTAATTTCATGAAGAATGATGGAGTGCTCTTGATGTTCCACCCTTAATTGATCCATATTGTAACTCAAATCTTCTAGAGAAGTGTTGAGTTGTTCCCAATAATTGTTGGGAGGAAAGTGCATCCCTTGAGGCATCTCCGGGATTTCTTGGTGATGAGCTTCCTCATGCGTCTCTTGGGATCCATGAGTGGGCTCTCTTGTTTGCTCCATCCTTTTCTTAGTGATGGGCTTATCCTCCTCAATGGGGATGTCTCCTTCTATGATAACTCCAGCTGAATAACATAGATGGCAAATAAGATGAGGAAAAGCTAGCCTTGCTATGGTGGAGGACTTTTCGGCTATTTTGTAGAATTCAAGGGAGATGACTTCATGAACTTCTACTTCCTCTCCATTCATGATGCTATGAATCATGATGGCCCGATCCACAGTAACTTCGGATCGGTTGCTAGTGGGGATGATGGAGCATTGGATGAACTCTAACCATCTTCTAGCCACAGGCTTGAGGTCCAGTCTTCTTAATTGAACCGGCTTGCCTTTGGAGTCTCTTTTCTATTGAGCTCCTTCAACACATATGTCTATAAGGACTTGGTCCAACCTTTGATCAAAGTTGACCCTTCTTGTGTAGGGGCGAAAAAAGCTTATGCTTTTACCACACCAAACTTAGAATATTGCTCTCTCTCGAGCAAGAGAAGAAAGAATAGATATGAAGAAGAAGAAAATATAGAGGAGAGGGAGAGATGGTTGTGTTTCGGCCAAGGAGGAGAAGAGAGGGTTGTGTTATGTGAAAATGAAGAAGAATAGAGGGGTTTATATAGTGGAGGGAGAAGGAGTAGGTTCGGCTATTTAGGGTGGGTTTGGGTGGGAAAGAGATTTTGAATTTTGAAGGTAGGTGGGGTTTATGGGGAAGAGTGGAAGGATGTGAGTGGTGAAGAGGTGATGGGGAAGAGAGATTGAGGTGATTGGTGAAGGGTTTTGGGGAAGAGTGTTATTGAATTGTGTGAAGAGGAGAGAAAGTGAGTTGAGATAGGTGGGAATCTTGTGGGGTCCACAGATCCTGAGGTGTCAAGGATTTACATCCATGCACCAATGAGGTGTGTAAAACGCCCTTTTCATGCAATCCTGGCGTTCAACGCCAGATTGATGCTTGTTTCTGGCGTTGAACGCGAGCTTCATGCTTGTTTTTGGCGTTCAACGCCCATTTGCAGCATGTTTCTGGCGTTGAACGCCAGTTCCATGCTTGTTTTTAGCGTTCAGCGCCAGCTCTCCTCAGGGTGTTTTCCTGGCATTTAGACGCCAGGATGTTGCTTGTTTCTGGCGTTCAACGCCAAATCCATGCTCTGTTCTGACGTTGAACGCCAGCCAGATGCTCCTTACTGGTGTTTAAACGCCAGTAAGCCTTTCCTCCAGGGTGTGCTATTTTTTCTGCTGCTTTTTGATTTTGTTTTTAATTTTTGTATTAGTTTTGTGACTCCACATGATCATGAACCTAAGAAAACATAAAAGAACAATAAAATAAAAATAAAATTAGTTAAATAAAAAATTGGGTTGCCTCCCAATAAGCGCTCCTTTAATGTTACTAGCTTGACAGTGGGCTCTCATGGAGCCTCAAAGGTGATCAGGTCAATGTTGTAGACTCCCAACACCAAACTTAGAGTTTGAATGTGGGGATTCAACACCAAACTTAGAGTTTGGCTTTGGCCTCCCAACACCAAACTTAGAGTTTGATTGTGGGGGCTCTGTTTGACTCTATATTGAGAGAAGCTTTTCATGCTTCCTCTCCATCGTTAAAGAAGAACACCCTTGGGTCTTGAACACAAGGTAGTCCCCATTCAATTGAAGGACTAATTCTCCTCTGTTAACATCTATCACAGCTCCTGCTGTGGCTAGGAAAGGTCTTCCAAGGATGATGCATTCATTCTCCTCCTTCCTAGTGTCTAAGATTATGAAATCAGCAGGGATGTAAAGGCCTTCAACCTTTACCAACACGTCCTCTACCAATCCATAAGCTTGTCTTACTGACTTGTCTACCATTTGCAATGAGAATATGGCAGGATGTACCTCAATGATCCCCAGCTTCTCCATTACAGAGAGTGGCATAAGATTTATGCCTGACCCTAAGTCACACAGAACCTTTTCAAAGGTCATGGTGCCTATGATACAGGGTATTAAGAATTTACCAGGATCTTGTTTCTTTTGAGGTAAAGTTTGTTGAACCCATGTATGTAGTTCACCAATGAGTAAGGGAGGTTCACCTTTCCAAGTCTCATTACCAAACAACTTGGCATTCAGCTTCATGATAGCTCCTAGATATTGAGCAACTTGCTCTCCAGTTACATCTTCATCCTCTTCAGAGGAAGAATAGTTTTCAGAGCTCATGAATGGCAGAAAGAGGTTTAATGGGATCTCAATGGTCTCTATATGACATTCAGATTCCTTTAAGTCCTCAATAAGGAACTCTTTCTTGCTTGAGAGACGTCCCCTGAGGTCTTCCTTATTGGGATTCACGTCCTCTCCTTCCTCTCTAGGTTCGGCCATGTTGATTATGTCAATGGCCTTGCACTCTCTTTTTGGATTCTCTTCAGTATTGCTTGGGAGAGTACTAGGAGGAGTTTCAGTGACTTTCTTACTCAGTTGGCCCACTTGTGCCTCCAAATTTCTGATGCAGAACCTTGTTCCACTCATGAAGCTTAAAGTGGTCTTAGACAGATCATAGACTATATTTGCTAAGTTAGAGGTGCTCTGCTCAGAATTCTCTGTCTGTTGCTGAGAAGATGATGGAAAAGGCTTGCTATTGCTAAACCTGTTTCTTCCACCATTATTAAAGCCTTGTTGAGGCTTTTGTTGATCCTTCCATGAGAAATTTGGATGATTTCTCCATGAGGGGTTATAGGTGTTGCCAAAGGCTTCCTGATGAGCGGATAATTTATACGCTTTTTGGCATTGTTTTTATATAGTTTTAGTAAGTTTGAGCTACTTTTAGGGATGTTTTTACTAGTTTTTATGTTAAATTCACATTTCTGGACTTTACTATGAGTTTGTGTGTTTTTCTGTGATTTCAGGTAAATTCTGACTGAAATTGAGGGATTTGAGCAAAACTCTGAAGAAGGCTGACAAAAGGACTGCTGATGCTGTTGGAATCTGACCTCCCTGCACTCGAAATGGATTTTCTGGAGCTACAGAACTTCAATTGGCGCGCTCTCAACGGCGTTGGAAAGTAGACATCCAAGGCTTTCCAGCAATATATAATAGTCCATACTTTATTCGAAGATTGACGACGTAACTTGGCGTTGAACGCCAAGTTCATGCTGCTGTCTGGAGTTAAACGCCAGAAAAACGTCATGATCCGGAGTTGAACGCCCAAAACACGTCATAACTCGGAGTTCAACTCCAAGAGAAGCCTCAGCTCGTGGATTGATCAAGCTCAGCCCAAACATACACCAAGTGGGCCCCGGAAGTGGATTTATGCATCAATTACTTACTCATGTAAACCCTAGGAGCTAGTTTATTATAAATAGAACATTTATCTATTGTATTAGACATCTTTTGACCACTTTAAGTCCTTGATCATTCGGTCACTTGATCATGGAGAGGGCTGGCCATTCGGCCATGCCTGAACCTCTTTTACTTATGTATTTTCAACGGTGGAGTTTCTGCACACCATAGATTAAGGGTGTGGAGCTCTGCTGTACCTCAAGTATTAATGCAATTCTATTTTCTTTTATTCAAATCTCTCTTATTCTTATTCCAAGATATTCATTCGTACCCAAGAACATGATGAATGTGATGATAAGTAACCCTCATTATCATTCTCACTTATGAACGCGCGTGATTGACAACCACTTCCGTTCTACATGCAACAGAGCTTGAATGCGTATCTCTTAGATTCCCCAATAGAATCTTCGTGGTATAAGCTAGATAGATGGCGGCATTTATGAGGATCCGGAAAGTCTCACCTTGTCTGTGGTATTCCGAGTAGGATCCTGGGAATCCGGAAAGTCTAACCTTGTCTGTGGTATTCCGAGTAGGATTCCGGTAATGAATGACTGTGACGTGCTTCAAACTTGCAACCTGCTGGGCGTTAGTGATAGACGCAAAAGAATCAAGGGATTCTATTCCAGTAGGAGCGGGAACCAACCGGTGATTAGCCGTACTGTGACAGAGTGCGTGAGCATTAGTTTTCACTGCGAGGATGGGATGTAGCCATCAACCATGGATGATGCCTCCAGACGATTAGCCGTGCGCCTGACAACCGCATAGGATCTTTTTCCCGAGAGGATTGAAAGTAGCCACAGCTGATGGTGAACCCCTATACAAAGCTTGCCATGGAAAGGAGTAAGAAGGATTGAGTAGAAGCAGTAGGAGAGCAGGCGTCCTTGAGCATATAGTATCTCCATTCGCTTATCTGAAATTCCCACCAATGAATCTGCATAAGTCTTCTATCCTTTTATTTAATCTATTCTTTTATCTTTATTTTCGAAACCCATAAACCATTTTAATCTGCCTGACTGAGATTTACAAGGTGACCATAGCTTGCTTCATGCCAACAATCTCTGTGGGATCGACCCTTACTCACGTAAGGTTTATTACTTGGACAACCCAGTACACTTGCTGGTTAGTTGAACGGAGTTGTGAATTCAACCAGTGCCATAATAATGATTTCATACAAAGACAAACAACTTAAAGAGAATTGATCACAATTTCGTCCACCAAGTTTTTGGCGCCGTTGCCGGGGATTGTTCGAGTATGGACAACTGACGGTTCATCTTGTTGCTCAGATTAGGTAATTTTCTTTTCAAAAATCTTTTTCAAAAATTTTTCTTTTTATTTTTCGTTTTCCAAACTATGTTTTTCGAAAAAAAAATTAATAAAAATACAAAAAAATTAGAAAATCATAAAAATCAAAAATATTTTGTGTTTCTTGTTTGAATCTTATGTTAATTTTTAAAGTTTGGTGTCAATTGCATGCTTTTAAAATTTTTCTTGCATTTTTCAAAAATTCATGCATTCATGGTGTTCTTCATGATCTTCAAGTTGTTCTTGACAAGTCTTCTTGTTTGATCTTGATGATTCCTTGTTTTGTGTCTTTTGTTGTTTTTCATGTGCATTTTTGCATTCATATTTTTCATGCATTAAAGATTTCTAAGTTTGGTGTCTTGCATGTTTTCTTTGCATCAAAAATTTTTCAAAATTATGTTCTTGATGTTCATCATGATCTTCAAAGTGTTCTTGGTGTTCATCTTGACATTCATAGCATTTTTGCATGCATTCATTGTTTTGATCTAAAAATTTCATGCATTGAGTATTTTTGTTGTTTTTCTCTCTCATAATTAAAAATTCAAATATCAAAAAAAAAAATATCTTTTCCTTATTTTCCTCCAAATTTTCGAAATTTTGGGTTGACTTGGTCAAAAATTTTCAAAATTAGTTGTTTCTTACAAGTCAAGTCAAAATTTCAATTTTAAAAAATCTTATCTTTTCAAAATCTTTTTCAAAAACCATATCTTTTTCATTTTTTTATTTTTTATATAATTTTCGAAAATTTCAAAAATTATTTTTCAAAATATTTTCAAAATCTTTTTCTTATCTTTTTATCAAATTTTCGAAAATTAAGCTAACAATTAATGTGATTGGTTCAAAAATTTGAAGTATGTTACTTTCTTGTTAAGAAAGGTTCAATCTTTAAATTCTAGAATCCTATCCTGTAGTTTCTTGTTAGTTAAGTATTTTTTAAAATTAAATCTTTTTCAAAATATCTTTTTCAAATATATCTTTTTATCTTTTATCTTATCATTTTCAAAAAATTTTTATCTTCTTCAAAATTTGATTTCAAAATATCTTATCTAACTTCTTATCTTCTTATCTTTTTCAAAAATTTGATTTCAAATCTTTTTCAATCAACTAACTAACTTTTTGTTTATTTCTTATCTTTTTCAAAACCACCTAACTACTTTTCCCTCTCTAATTTTCGAAAATTCTCCCTCTCTTTTTCAAAAATTCTTTTTGTTTTAAATTTTAATTTTTAATTATATTTTGTCTTTGATTTTTTCGAAAATACTAACCCCTTTTTCAAAAATTATTTTCGAAATTTCTCTTCTCTTTTCTTCTTCTATTTAATTAATTATTTACTAACACTTCTCTTCACCTCTCTTCATCCAAAAATCCGAATCCATCCCTTTTCTTTCTTATACCCCTATCTTCTTCTACTAACATAAAGGAATCTCTATACTGTGACATAGAGGATTCCTTTTTCTTTTCTTGTTTTCTTCTCTTTCATATGAGCAGGAACAGGAAAAAAGGCACTCTTGTTGAAGTTGATCCAGAACCTGAAAGGACTCTGAAGAGAAAATTAAGAGAAGCTAAATTACAACAATCCAGAAATAACCTTTCAGAAATTTTCGAACAAGAGAAGGAGATGGCAGCCGAAAATAATAATAATAATAATGCAAGGAGAATGCTTGGTGACTTCACAAAGCCAACATCCAAGTTTGATGGAAGAAGCATCTCCATTCCTGCCATTGGAGCCAATAACTTTGAGCTTAAGCCTCAACTAGTTGCATTAATGCAACAAAACTGCAAGTTTTATGGACTTCCATCTGAAGATCCTTATCAGTTTCTAACTGAGTTCTTGCAGATCTGTGAGACTGTAAAGACGAATGGAGTTGATCCTGAAGTCTACAGACTCATGCTTTTCCCTTTTGCTGTAAGAGACAGAGCTAGAATATGGTTGGATTCACAACCTAAGGATAGCCTGGACTCCTGGGATAAGCTGGTCACTGCCTTTTTGGATAAATTCTTTCCTCCTCAAAAGCTGAGCAAGCTGAGAGTGGATGTTCAAACCTTCAAACAAAAAAATGGTGAATCCCTCTATGAAGCTTCGGAAAGATATAAGCAGTTGACCAAAAGATGTCCATCTGACATGTTTTCAGAATGGACCATGTTAGATATATTCTATTATGGTCTCTCTGAATTTTCGAAAATGTCATTGGACCATTCTGCAGGTGGATCTATTCACCTGAAGAAAACGCCTGAAGAGGCTCAAGAACTCATTGACATGGTTGCAAACAACCAATTCATGTATACCTCTGAGAGGAATTCCGTGAATAATGGGATACCTCAGAAGAAAGGAGTTCTTGAAATTGATGCTCTGAATGCCATATTGGCTCAGAACAAAATGTTGACTCAACAGGTCAACATAATCTCTCAGAATCTGAATGGATTGCAACATGCATCCAATAGTGCTAGAGAGGCAGCTTCTGAAGAAGCTTATGATCCTGAGAACCCTGCCATGGCAGAGGTTAATTACATGGATGAACCTTATGGAAACACCTATAATCCATCATGGAGAAATCATCCAAATTTCTCTTGGAAGGATCAACAAAAGCCTCAACAAGGCTTTAACAATGGTGGACGCAATAGGCTGAATAATAGTAAGCCATATCCATCATCTTCTCAGCAACAGACAGAGAATTCTGAACAAAACAATTCCAATTTAGCCAATATAGTCTCTGATCTGTCAAAGGCCACTTTCAGTTTCATGAATGAAACAAGATCCTCCATTAGAAACTTGGAGGCACAAGTGGGCCAGCTGAGTAAGAAAGTCATTGAAACTCCTCCCAGTACTCTCCCAAGCAATACAGAAGAAAATCCAAAAGGAGAGTGCAAGGCCATTGATTTAATCAAAATGGCCGAATGCATAGGGGAGGAGGAGGACGAAAATCCTAGTGAGGAAGACCTCCTGGGATGTCCTTCAAGCAAGAAGGAGTTTCCTATTAAGGATCCTGAGGAATCTGAGGCTCATACAGAGACCATAGAGATTCCATTAAACCTCCTTCTGCCATTCATGAGCTCTGAAGACTATTCATCCTCTGAAGAGGATGAAGATGTGACTGGAGAGCAAGTTGCTCAATACTTAGGAGCTATCATGAAGCTGAATGCCAAGCTGTTTGGTAATGAGACTTGGAAAAGTGAACCTCCCTTGCTCATTAGTGAACTAGATACTTAGATTCAGAAAACTCTACCTCAAAAGAAACAAGATCTTGGCAAGTTCTTAATACCTTGCACCATTGGCACCATGAGTCTTGAAAAAGCTCTATGTGATCTGGGGTCAGGGATAAATCTGATGCCACTCTCTGTAATGGAGAAGCTAGGGATCATTGAGGTACAACCTGCCTTGTTCTCATTACAATTGGCAGATAAGTCATTGAGACAAGCTTATGGGACAGTAGAGGACGTGCTAGTAAAGGTTGAAGGCCTTTACATCCCTGCTGATTTCATAATCCTAGACACTAGAAAGGAAGATGATGAATGCATCATCTTAGGAAGACCTTTCCTAGCCACAGCAGGAGCTGTGATAGATGTCAACAGAGGAGAATTAGTCCTTCAATTGAATGGGGACTACCTTGTGTTTAAAGCACATGGCCATCCCTCTGTGACAAAAGAGAGTAAGCAGGAAGAGCTTCTCTCAGTTCAGAGTCAAGAAGAGCCCACACAGTCAAACTCTAAGTTTGGTGTTGTGAGGCCACAACCAAACTCTAAGTTTGGTGTTAAGACCCCATATCCAAACTCTAAGTTTGGTGTTGGGACTACACTAACATTGACCTGATCACCTTGTGGCTCCATGAGAGCCACTGTCAAGCTATTGACATTAAAGAAGCGCTTGTTGGGAGGCAACCCAATTTTAATTATCTAATTTTTATTTTATTGTTATTTTGTGTTTTATTAGGTACATGATCATGAGGAGTCACGAAAAAAATCAAAAAAATTAAAAACAGAGTCAAAAACAGAAGAAAAAAATTTTTCACCCTGGAGGACGCACGGGCTGGCGTTCAACGCCAGTAAGGTGCATCTGGCCGGCGTTCAACGCCAGAACAGAGCACCATTCTGGCGCTGAACGCCAGAAACAAGCAACATCCTGGCGCTGAACGCCAGGAATGTGCCCAGAGAGGACAAACTGGCGCTGAACGCCAGTAACAAGCATGAAACTGGCGTTCAACGCCAGAAACATGCATTACATGGGCGTTGAACGCCCAGAACGTGCACCAATGGGCGTTTAAACGCCAGAATGATGCACGAAGGCATTTTACATGCCTATATGGTGAAGGAATGGTATTTCTTTTCACCTCAGGATCTGTGGACCCCACAGGATCCCCACCTACCTCGCCCTCTCTCTTTCCATTCATGGTCATCCCTTCTATTTTTCATTCACCACCTACATCTATCCACTCTTCCCCATACACCCCACCTACCTTTACAATTCAACTTCTCTTTCCCACCCAATCCCACCCATATAGCCGAATCCATCTCCCCTCACTCACCTCCATTCTTTTCTTCTTCTTCTTCTTCTCTTCTTTTCTTTCTTGCTCGAGGGCGAGCAATATTTTAAGTTTGGTGTGGTAAAAGCATAGCTTTTTTTTTTGCTTTTCCATTACCATTAATGGCACCTAAGGCCAGAGAAACCTCAAAGGGAAAACAAAAGCTTCCACCTCTGAGTCTTGGGAGATGGAAAAAAATATAAGCCGTCATAGCTCAGTGGTAGAACATATGGCTGCAAATCAAGAGATCCCTGAGATACCTCAGGGAATAAGTTATCCTCCACACAAATATTGGAAGCAACTAAGGGAAGAAATACCAAAATTACTAGGAATCATTCAACAGAAGCAAGGAAGAGACATAGAGGAGCTCAAAAAGCACCATTGGACCTTCAAGAAGGCGCCACCCTCACTCAGGTGGATCCATTCCTTGTTCTTTATTTCTTTCTGTTTTCGGTTTTTAATGTTGTGTTTATCTATGTTTTGTGTCTCTACTTCATGATCATTAGTATGTAACCATGCCTTAAAGCTATGAATAAAATCCATTAATCCTTCACCTCTCTTAAATGAAAAATGTTTTAATTCAAAAGAACAAGAAGTACATGAATTTCGAATTTATCCTTGAATTTAATTTAATTATATTGATGTGGTGGCAATACTTTTTGTTTTCTGAATGAATGCTTGAACAGTGCATATTTTTGATCTTGTTGTTTATGAGTGTTAAAATTGTTGACTCTTGAAAGAATGATGAAAAAAGAGAAATGTTATTGATGATCTGAAAAAAATCATGAAATTGATTCTTGAAGCAAGAAAAAGCAGTGAAAAAGCAAAAGCTTGTGAAAAAAAATGGCGAAAAATTGAGAAAGAAAAAGAAGGAGCAGTAGAAAAAGCCAATAGCCCTTAAAACCAAAAGGCAAGGGTAAAAAGGATCCAAGGCTTTGAGCATCAATGGATAGGAGGGCCCAAGGAAATAAAATCCAGGCCTAAGCGGCTAAATCAAGCTGTCCCTAACCATGTGCTTGTGTCATGAAGGTCCAAGTGAAAAGCTTGAGACTGAGTGGTTAAAGTCGTGATCCAAAAGAGTGTGCTTAAGAGCTCTGGACACCACTAACTGGGGACTCTAGCAAAGCTGAGTCACAATCTGAAAAGGTTCACCCAGTCATGTGTCTGTGGCATTTGTGTATCCGGTGGTAATACTGGAAGACAAAGTGCTTAGGGCCACAGCCAAGACTCATAAGTAGCTGTGTTCAAGAATCAACATGCTTAACTAGGAAAGTCAATAACACTATCTGAAATTCTAAGTTCCTAGAGAAGCCAATCACTCTAAACTTCAAAGGAAAAAGTGAGATGCCAAAACTGTTCAGAAGCAAAAAGCTACAAGTCCCGCTCATCTAATTAAATTAATATTCATTGATATTCTGGAATTTATAGTATATTCTCTTCTTTTATCCTATTTGATTTTCAGTTGCTTGGGGACAAGCAACAATTTAAGTTTGGTGTTGTGATGAGCGGATAATTTATACGCTTTTTGGCATTGTTTTTATATAGTTTTAGTAAGTTTGAGCTACTTTTAGGGATGTTTTCACTAGTTTTTATGTTAAATTCACATTTCTGGACTTTACTATGAGTTTGTGTGTTTTTCTATGATTTCAGGTAAATTCTGACTGAAATTGAGGGATTTGAGCAAAACTCTGAAGAAGGCTGACAAAAGGACTGCTGATGCTGTTGGAATCTGACCTCCCTGCACTCGAAATGGATTTTCTGGAGCTACAGAACTCCAATTGGCGCGCTCTCAATAGCGTTGGAAAGTAGACATCTAGGGCTTTCCAGCAATATATAATAGTTCATACTTTATTCGAAGATTGACGACGTAACTTGGCGTTGAACGCCAAGTTCATGCTGCTGTCTGGAGTTAAACGCCAGAAAAACGTCATGATCCGGAGTTGAACGCCCAAAACACGTCATAACTCGGAGTTCAACTCCAAGAGAAGCCTCAGCTCGTGGATTGATCAAGCTCAGCCCAAACATACACCAAGTGGGCCCCGGAAGTGGATTTATGCATCAATTACTTACTCATGTAAACCCTAGGAGCTAGTTTATTATAAATAGAACATTTATCTATTGTATTAGACATCTTTTGACCACTTTAAGTCCTTGATCATTCGGTCACTTGATCATGGAGAGGGCTGGCCATTCGGCCATGCCTGAACCTCTTTTACTTATGTATTTTCAACGGTGGAGTTTCTGCACACCATAGATTAAGGGTGTGGAGCTCTGCTGTACCTCAAGTATTAATGCAATTCTATTTTCTTTTATTCAAATCTCTCTTATTCTTATTCCAAGATATTCATTCGTACCCAAGAACATGATGAATGTGATGATAAGTAACCCTCATTATCATTCTCACTTATGAACGCGCGTGATTGACAACCACTTCCGTTCTACATGCAACAGAGCTTGAATGCGTATCTCTTAGATTCCCCAACAGAATCTTCGTGGTATAAGCTAGATAGATGGCGGCATTTATGAGGATCCGGAAAGTCTCACCTTGTCTGTGGTATTCCGAGTAGGATCCTGGGAATCCGGAAAGTCTAACCTTGTCTGTGGTATTCCGAGTAGGATTCCGGTAATGAATGACTGTGACGTGCTTCAAACTTGCAACCTGCTGGGCGTTAGTGACAGATGCAAAAGAATCAAGGGATTCTATTCCAGTAGGAGCGGGAACCAACCGGTGATTAGCCGTACTGTGACAGAGTGCGTGAGCATTAGTTTTCACTGCGAGGATGGGATGTAGCCATCAACCATGGGTGATGCCTCCAGACGATTAGCCGTGCACCTGACAACCGCATAGGATCATTTTCCCGAGAGAATTGAAAGTAGCCACAGCTGATGGTGAACCCCTATACAAAGCTTGCCATGGAAAGGAGTAAGAATGATTGAGTAGAAGCAGTAGGAGAGCAGGCGTCCTTGAGCATATAGTATCTCCATTCGCTTATCTGAAATTCCCACCAATGAATCTGCATAAGTCTTCTATCCTTTTATTTAATCTATTCTTTTATCTTTATTTTTGAAACCCATAAACCATTTTAATCTGCCTGACTGAGATTTACAAGGTGACCATAGCTTGCTTCATGCCAACAATCTCTGTGGGATCGACCCTTACTCACGTAAGGTTTATTACTTGGACGACCCAGTACACTTGCTGGTTAGTTGAACGGAGTTGTGAATTCAACCAGTGCCATAATAATGATTTCATACAAAGACAAACAACTTAAAGAGAATTGATCACAATTTCGTCCACCACTTCCCCCATGTAATTTACCTTTGCCATTGTAGGGTTTTCAGGATCATAAGCATCTTCTTCAGAAGATGCCTCTTTAGTGTTGTTGGATGCATTTTGTCATCCATTCAGACTTTGAGAAATCATGTTGACTTGCTGAGTCAACATTTTGTTCTGAGCCAATATGGCATTCAGAGCATCAATTTCAAGAACTCCCTTCCTCTGAGGCGTCCCATTATTCACGGAATTCCTCTCAGAAGTGTACATGAATTGGTTATTTGCAACCATTTCAATAAGTTCCCGAGCTTCTGCAGGCGTTTTCTTTAGGTGAATGGATCCACCTGCAGAATGATCAAGTGACATCTTAGAGAACTCAGACAGACCATAGTAGAATATATCTATCATGGTCCACTCTGAAAACATGTCAGAAGGATACTTTTTGATCATATGCTTGTATCTTTCCTAAGCTTCATAGAGGGATTCACCATCTTTTTGCTTGAAGGTCTGAACATCCACTCTAAGCTTATTCAACTTTTGAGGAGGAAAGAATTTAACCAAGAAGGTTGTGACCAGCTTATTCCAAGAGTCCAGGCTATCCTTAGGTTGTGAGTCCAACCATGTTCTAGCTCTGTCTCTTACAGCAAAAGGGAAAAGCATGAGCCTGTAGACTTCAGGATCTACTCCATTAGTCTTAATAGTCTCACAGATCTGCAAGAACTCAGTTAAAAACTGGTAGGGATCTTCTGATGGAAGTCCATGAAACTTGCAGTTTTGTTGCATTAGAGCAACTAGTTGAGGTTTCAGCTCAAAATTGTTTGCTCCAATGGCAGGAATTGAGATGCTTCTTCCATAAAACTTAGAAGTAGGTGTAGTATAATCACCAAGCATCCTCCTTGCATTGTTGTTGTTGGGTTCGGCTGCCATATCCTTTTCTTGTTCGAAAATTTCAGTAAGGTTGTCTCTGGATTGTTGTAATTTAGCTTCTCTTAGTTTCTTCTTCAGAGTCCTTTCAGGTTCAGGATCAGTTTCAACAAGAATGCCTTTTTTCTTATTCCTGCTCATATGAGAAAGAAGAGAATAGAAAAAGAAGAAGAATCCTCTATGTCACAGTATAGAGATTCCTTTATGTTAGTAGATTAAGAAAGGAATAGAAGAAGAAGAAGAGTTAAGAATCCAAACACAAGGGTGAAGATATGTTCAGATTCTTGAGATGAAGAAAAGTATTAGTAAATAAATAAATAGAAGAAGATGAGAGGGGGAGAATTTTGAAAATAAATTTTGAAGAAGAGTTAGGGATTTTCGAAAATTACAGGGAAATAAAATTAAAATTAAAATTTAAAACAATTAATTAATAAAAAAAATTTAAAAAAGGAAGGAGAAATTTTCGAAAATTAGAGAGGGAAAAGTAGTTAGGTGGTTTTGAAAAAGATAAGAAACAAACAAAAAGTCAATTAGTTAGTTGAAAAAGATTTGAAAATCAATTTTAAAAAGATAAGAAGATAAGACGTTAGAAGGGATATTTTGAAATCAAATTTTTGAAAGAGATATGATTTAAAAAGATATGATAAAAAGATATGATTAAAAAGATATGGTTGAAAAAGATTTAATTTTTAAAATTAAAATTAATTACTTAACTAACAAGAAACTAAAAGATATGATTCTAGAATTTAAAGATTGAACCTTTCTTAACAATAAAGTAACAAACTTCAAATTTTTTAATCAATCACATTACTTGTTAGTTAAGTTTCGAAAATTTGAAATAAAATAAGAAAAAGATTTTGAAAAATAGTTTTAAATTTTCGAAAATCATAAGATAAAAGTAAAAGAGATTTGATTTTTGAAAAAGATTTTGAAAATATAAGATTTTTAAAATTGAAAATTTGACTTGACTTATAAGAACTAACTAATTTTAAAAATTTTTGACTACGTCAACTCAAATTTTCGAAATTTTGAGAGAAAAAAGGAAAAGATATTTTTTTATTTTTTTGAGTTTTTAATGATGAGAGAGAAAAACACAAATATGACCCAAAACATGCAAATTTTGGATCAAATACATAATGCATGCAAGAACACTATGAATGTCAAGATGAACACCAAGAACACTTTGAAGATCAAGATGAACATCAAGACTTATTTTTGAAAAATTTTCAAGAAAAGAAAACATGCAAGACACCAAACTTAGAAATCTTTAATGCTTGGACTCTAACAAACGAAAAATGCATATGAAAAACAATAAAAGATACAAAACAAGAAAATTCAAAGATCAAACAAGAAGACTTACCAAGAACAACTTGAAGATCATGAAGAACATATGCATGAATTTTCGAAAAATGCATAAATTTTAAAAACATGTAATTGACACCAAACTTAAAATTGACACTAGACTCAAACAAGAAACACAAAATATTTTTTATTTTTATGATTTTATAATTTTTTTGAATTTTTGTATATTTTTTTCGAAAACATATAGGAAAAACAAAATAAGAAATTCAAAATTTTTAATAAGAATTCCAGGAATCTTTCAATGTTAGTCTAAAACTCCAGTCCAGAAATTGGACATGGCTTAATAGTCAGCCAAGCTTTAGCATATATAGTTCAAGCATGTGAAGAGGAAGCCTCAGTTCAAAAGAATTTAGACATGGCTTTACAGCCAACTAGGCTACAACATGCTTCATGAAACACTAGAATTTATTCTTAAAAATTTAGAATAATTTTTTTTCGAAAACAGAAGTAAAAATTTTTTGAAAGATTTTTGAAAAATTTTTGAAAATAAAACAAAAAGAAAATTACCTAATCTGAGCAACAAGATGAACCGTCAGTTGTCCAAACTCGAACAATCCCCGGCAACGGCGCCAAAAACTTGGTGCACGAAATTGTGATCTCTAATAATGGCATTCAACTTGGTATGTGCGTTTATAACTCAGCACTTTCTTCGCAACTTCGCACAACTAACCAGCAAGTGCACTGGGTCGTCCAAGTAATAAACTTTACGTGAGTAAGGGTCGATCCCACGGAGATTGTTGGTATGAAGCAAGCTACGGTCATCTTGAAATTCTCAGTTAGGCGGATAATATATGGTTATCGAGTTTTCGAATAATAATAATAAATAAACAGAAAATAAAGATAGAAATACTTATGTAAATCATTGATGGGAATTTCAGATAGGCGTATGAAGATGCTGTGTTCCTTTTGAATCTCTGCTTTCCTACTACCTTCATCCAATCCTTCTTACTCATTTCCATGGCAAGCTGTATGTAGGGCCTCACCGTTGTCAATGGCTACATCACATCCTCTCAGTGAAAATGGTCCAAATGCTCTGTCACAGCACGGCTAATCATTTGTCGGTTCTCGATCATGCTGGAATAGAATCCCTTGATTCTTTTGCGTTTGTCATCACGCCCAACAATCGTGAGTTTGAAGCTTGTCACAGTCATTCAATCCCTGAATCCTACTCGGAATACCACAGACAAGGTTTAGACTTTCCGGATTCTCATGAATGCCGCCATCAATTCTAGCTTATACCATGAAGATTCTGATTAAGGAATCTAAGAGATATGCGTTCGGTCTGAGGTAGAACGGAAGTGGTTGTCAGTCACGCGTTCATAGGTGAGAATGATGATGAGTGTCACGGATCATCACATTCGTCATGGTTAAGTGCAACAAATATCTTATAACAGGAATAAACTGAATTGAATAGAAAATAGTAGTAATTGCATTAAAACTTGAGGTACAGCAGAGCTCCACACCCTTAATCTATGGTGTGTAGAAACTCCACTGTTGAAAATACATAAGTGATGAAGGTCTAGGCATGGCCGAATGGCCAGCCCCCAAAACGTGATCAATAGTCTCCTAAGATCATTAATGGAATAAAACTGAGACCAAAGATGTAACGTGGTCAAAAAGACGACTAATACACTAGTAAAAAGTTCTATTTATACTAAACTAGCTACTAGGATTTACAGAAGTAAGTAATTGATGCAGAAATCCACTTCCGGGGACAACTTGGTGTGTGCTTGGGCTGAGCTTGAACTTTACACGTGCAGAGGATTCTCTTGGAGTTGAACGCCAAGTTGTAACGTGTTTTTGGCGTTCAACTCTGGTTCGTGACGTGTTTCTGGCGTTTGACTCCAGAATGCAGCATGAAACTGGCGTTGAGCACCAGTTTATGTCATCTAATCTCGAATAAAGTATGGACTATTATATATTGATGGAAAGCTCTGGATGTATACTTTTCAACGCCGTTAAAAACGCGCCATTTAAAGTTTTGTAGCTCCAAAAAATCTATTTCGAGTGCAGGGAGGTCAGAATCCAACAACATCAGCAGTCCTTTGTCAGCCTTCTATCAAAGTTTTGCTCAGGTCCCTCAATTTCTGCCAGAAATTACCTGAAATCACAGAAAAACATACAAACTCATAGTAAAGTCTAGAAATGTGAATTTAGCATAAAAACTAATGAAGACATCCCTAAAAGTAGCTAGATCCTACTAAAAATGACCTAAAAACAATGCCAAAAAGCGTATAAATTATCCGCTCATCAACATCTAAAATAATAAAATAACACACAAAATAATTGTGCTTATATTTTTCTTAATACATAATTTTTTAACACATCTAAAATAATTAAATAATATGCAAAATACTTTTGATACATATTCAAAATTTGTGCTAATACTTTTTTAACATAATTATTTTTTAACACATCCAAAACCATGGTTTTAAAACCGAATTGGACAGGCCAGTCAGACTGATCCAGCCGGATGTTTTTGCGGTTCCATTTAAAGAAAAAAACCAAAAATCTAAAAAGTCGTTCGTGAACCGCAAGGACAGCCGCCGTCCATGGAGCTCAGGCATTACCTTCATCGTCTGGTCGTCCATCCTTCTTCTTCATTCAACAAACACACCTCCTTCCTCAAACTTGGTGTCAATCCCTAGTCTTCATCTTCTTCGTCGCGCTCCTGCCGTCGTTCGTCGTGGTTAGGCACCATTGTCTTCTTCTGGGTGTGGTGCTTGAAGTTTCCAACCCTAGCCTCTCTTCGAGCCACTGTCGCCGTCCGTGTTGGGCCACTATGGGGAGCTCTCGACCACCGAGGAGATTTTCAGGAGGAATCAAGTGAGATAACATAAGATGAGAAGACATCACATCCAACTCAAAACCTTAAGGTAGCAAGTTTCTCTCATCTTATAAACTTCTCACTCGTCCTTGCTTTCTTTGATGTGGGACTAATTTCATACACTACTCATACTTGCAATATTAACAATCTCTCCCTTAAGTGTGAGCCTCTATATCAAGCATCAACTCTCCCTACCGCCGCACCACACCGTAGGACACGCCGCTCGGACTACCTTTGCCGGAAAGACTTTCGATGCTTCACCTTGAATACTCCTTAAACCAGACCGATTAACCATCAGCTCTGATACCACTTGTTGGGCCACCGTGGGGAACTCACAACTACCGGAGAGATTTCGTGGAGGAATCAAGTGAGATAACATAAGATGAGAAGACACTACATCCAATACAAAACCTTAAGGTAGCAAGTTAGTGGGTCTCTCATCTTATAAAATTCTCACTCTTCCTTGCTTTTTTTGATGTGGAACTAACCTCATACACTCCTCATACTTTCAACATTAACAATTGGTATCAGAAATTGTTGTACAAAGATTCCTGCTCTATCTAAAAATGGAGAACCTATTTTCTCTTTTGCAAGGCCAATTTCTCCCACTGCCTACGTCTAATCAACATCTCCATCATCCATAATAAAGAACAAGATGAGAGAAACACACAGTTTAAATTTCAAGGCGATCCAACGGTGAACGAATCCGAAACTGCCATTTGAAATTTACTGCTTTGCATAAAAACGAGAATTCTATTTTCCCTCTTCTATCTCACTTTGTGGCTACACTCTTACCCTCTCAAAAGACCCCGAAAAATCTTATTAGGATTATGGCACAATGGGTGCAAAGAGACACCCTCAAAATGTTGGGCTTGGACCTCACAAAGGAGAGAAAAAACCAACAAATCTCCCCCTTCTCGACTAGGCGGAGGCCCTCGTCATTCCGGCGATCAAATAACATGTTTCAAGCTTATCTCTTGACAATGATTTTGTCATCATATCAGCATTATTGTCATCAGTGTGAACTTTTTCAAGTTCCAATAACTTGGAATCTAACACATCCTATATCCAGTGATATCTAACACTTTGACTATCACACAACAACACATAACGATCTTGTTTAAAGCCAAGCGCTACAAGAAACTTCTTCATCCACAACAACTCTTTACATGCTTCAGTTGCTGTAATAAATTCTGCCTTTGTGATAGAAAATGCAACAAGCTTCTGTAGCCTTGACAGCTATGAAATAGCTCCCCCTACAAACTTGACCAAATAACCTGAAGTAGACTTTCGAGAATCGATATCTCCTGCCATGTCTGCATTAGTAAAGCCAACTAACAAAGGTTTCTCACCAGCAAAACTCAAACTCAAGTTAGTTGTACCTTTGAGATATCTCATAATCCATTTAACATCATTCTAATGTTTTTTACTTGGATTAGAGAGAAAATGACTCACAGTACCAACCGCATGAGCAATGTCTGGTCTAGTACACACCATAGCATACATTAAGCTTCCAACAGTTGAGGCATAAAAAATTTTATCCATTGCTTATTTCTCCTCATCAGTGGTTAGACACTACTTAGTGCTCAACTTAAAATGAGGATCAAAAGAACTAGCAACACATTTGGCATCATTCATGCCAAACCTTTGTAGCACCTTTTTTATGTACTTCTCCTGTGACAAATAAAGCTTCTTGGAATCTCTATAACGAATAATAGTCATCCAAAATCTGTTTGGTAGGACCAAAGTCCTTCATATCAAAGAACTTGCTCAACTGTTTCTTCAACTCTCAAAGCATTCTTTCCCACAATCAAAATATCCTCCACATAAAGCAAAAGAATGATAAAATCACCATCAGAAAATTTTTGCACAAATACACAATGATCTGAAGTTATCTTACGATAACCATGCTTCCCCATAACAAATTCAAACTTCTTGTACCACTGTTTTGGAGCTTACTTCAACCTATAAAGACTCTTCTTAAGCTTACACACAAAATCTTCCTTTCCTTTAATAACAAAGCCTTCCGGTTGCTCCATGTAGATCTCCTTGTCTAAATCACCATGAAGAAAAGGTGTCTTCACATCCATTTGCTCAATCTCCAGATCAAGAGACACTGCTAATCCAAGCATAGCACAAATAGATAACATTCTCACAATAGGAGAAAAGATCTCCTCATAATCAACACATTTTCTCTGACTAAAGCCTCTAACAACCAATCAAGGTTTATACTGAGGCTTAGAATTATATTCTTCATTTTTTATTCTGAATACCCATTTGTTCTTCAAAACTCACATATCCTTCAGTAGTTTCACCAACTCATAGGTATCATTATCAAGCAAGGACTTCATTTCTTCTTGCATAGATTCAAGCCATTGAGCTTTGCTTTCATCTTCAACAGCCTCTTCAAAGCATTCAAGTTTTTCCCCATCAGTCAACAAAACAAACTCATCTAGAGAATACCTTGACGAAGGCTTTCTCTCTCTTGTAGACCTTCTGAGTGCATTTGCCGAAATTTCTAAAGCTGGTTGTTCATCTGGATCATCATCACCAACTTCATCAAGTATCGGATCAACTGTTCCATTTTCACCTACACTTGTATCATGCTCATTATTTTGAGCTTCAACTCTACCATCTTCCACCATAGGCATAGAGGGAGTAATATCCAAGTCAGAAAAACCATCACTAGGATGAACCGTTGGGTTCTCAGCATTATCAATATCCTTCAATGCTTGGTCTTTAACAAAGAAAACATCTCTACTCCAAATCACCTTGCTAACTGACAAACCCCAATTTGACGGTTTATCTTGTATTGATTTTAGGGGATTTTATAACCTTTTACCCCATATTTATTCAATGAAATAGCATGATTTTGTATATTCTCCTTTAATTGTGCTTAAGAGTGAAAACATGCTTTTTAGGTCTTAAAATAGCTAAATGTAATTTACCTTGATTCCATTAGATGCCTTGATATGTTTGCTAAGTGATTTCAGATTTAGGAGGCAAAGATTGGATCAAGGGAATGAAGAAAAAGCATGTAAAGTTGGAGAACTCATGAAGAAATGAAAGAACCGGAAAGCTGTCAAGCCGACCTCTTCGCACTTAAACGAACATAACTTGAGCTACAGAGGTCCAAATGATGCGGTTCCAGTTGGGTTAGAAAGCTAACATCCGGGGCTTCGAAACGATATAAGATTTGCCATAGTTGCTTGACAAACCCCATTTGTAGGGTTTATCTTGTATTGATTTTTGGGGATTTTATCACCTTTCACCCACATTTATTCAATAAAATAGCATGGTTTTGTATATTCTCCTTTAATTGTGCTTAAGAGTGAAAACATGCTTTTTAGGTCTTAAAATAGATAAATATAATTTATCTTGATTCCATTAGATGCCTTGATATGTTTGTTAAGTGATTTCAGATTTAGGAGGCAAAGATTGGATCAAGGGAATGAAGAAAAAAAGCATGTAAAGTTGGAGAACTCATGAAGAAATGAAAGAACCGGAAAGCTGTCAAGCCGACCTCTTCGCACTTAGTTGACCATAACTTGAGCTACAAATGTCCGAATGATGCGGTTCCAGTTGGGTTGGAAAGCTAACATCCGGGGCTTCGAAATGATATAAATTTTGCCATATGTTGCTTCGCGTTCAGGGGCGTGCACGCGCACTTTGCGCGCGCGCGCCGATTCTGTCCGTGGCCCACTATTATGAAATCGTCCCCAGCAGTTTTAGGAGCCATGTGGGCCCAATCCAACTCATTTCTGATGCTATTTAAGTCAAGTATTGAAGGGGAATCAACATACTTTAGATACTTTTGATCATTAGCTTAGTTTTAGGAGTTAGAGTTAGTTTTAGAGAGAGAAGCTCTCACTTCTCTCTAGGATTAGGAATTAGGGTTAGATTAGGATCTCATAGTTTTAGGTCTAATTCAAGTCTCATTCTACTTCTACCTTCAATTGGTGATTGATACACTTTGGTTCTTCTCTCTATCCATCTTCTCTTGTTGTAATTTCTCTTATTTTGTCTCTAGGTTTTGTAATTGAGATATTCTTGTTCTTTTGTTTCCTTTTAATAATGCAATTTGAGATAATTCATGTGATTGTGATGTTGTTGATTGTTGTTTTGTTAATTCTTTGTAATTGTTGATTGTTGATTCCTTTTATTCTTACAAATAAAAATGCTTTCTTTCATTACCCTCCAAGTGTTTGATGAAATGCTTGAGAGGATGTTAGAGTAGGATTTTATGTTCTTAGCTTGAGAAGGTAACTTAGGATTTCTTGAGTCACTAGTGTCCAATTGATTGCTAGTTGATAGCCATTAACTCTAGCCTTCATTAATCCAATTAGTGGAAAGCTAGGACTTATGGACTAGGATTGATATAACTCACTTGACTTTCCTTTGTTAATTGATTTAAGGATGACTAAGTGGGATTAATCCTTGCAACTACCATACTTGTGGCTAGTGATAATGATGAAGACCCTTGACAACCAAATCTTGCCAAGACCATTTTGTTAATAAAGTTTTCTTACCATTTACTATTCATTTTTCTCATCTAAAACCCCAAATATAACTCACAACCAATAACAAAACACTTTATTGTAAATCCTAGGGAGAACGACCCGAGGTTTAAGTACTTCAGTTTATAGATTTTAGGGGTTTGTACTTGTGACAAACAAATTTTTGTATGAGAGGATTATTGTTGGTTTAGAAACTATACTTCGACGAGATTTCATTAGTGAAATTCTAAACCGTCAAAAATCCGTTCGTCATTGCTACAAGTATGGTGGCGCGCACGCGCATAGTACGTGCACGTGCCGTTGCTGCCACCTAGTCCACTTGAAGCAAAACGTGGCCAGCGATTTTAGAAGCCTTGTGGGCCCAATCCAACTCATTTCTGATGCTATTTAACCCAAGGAGTGAAGAGGGAAACACATGTTAGTTACCAATTAGTTTTAGTTTAGCTTTTAGTTAGTTTCTAGAGAGAGAAGCTCTCACTTCCCTCTAGGATTAGGATTAGGATTAGGTTTAGTTCTTAGATCTAGATTTTAATTCATCTTCTTCTACTTCTATCCTTTCAATTCCTTGTTGTTACATTCATCTTCCTCTATTCTTTTGTTGTAATTTCCTTTATGTTGTTCTTATACTTTGATTGTAGATCCACTTTTGTTCCTTCCTTTCTCTTTCAATTCAATTCAAGGTAAATCATAATAATTGTGTTCCTTTTGATTTGTATTGTTAATTCCTTTCAATAATTGTTGTTAGGTTTTGTTCTTGTTATCCATTTATTATGTTTTCCTTTTATGCCTTCCAAGTGTTTGATGAAATGCTTGGTTGGATTTTAGAGTAGGATTTTATACTCTTGGCTTGGAAAGGTAACTTAGGACCTCTTGAGTTACTAATGTCCAAGTAATTGATGATTGGGAGCCATTGACTCTAGTTCTCACTAATTGAATTAGTGGAGAGTTAGGACTTATGGACTAGGATTGATATAGCTCACTTGACTTTCCTTTACTAACTAGTTAGAGGATGATTTAATGAGATTAATCCTTGCCAATTCTCATATTGTGGTTAGTGATTAGGATAGAGATCCTTGACCACCAACCCTTGCCAAGACCTTTTTAGGCCTTAGTTTACTTTCTTGCCATTTATCTTTCATGCTTCATATCAAAACCCCAAAATAACTCACAACCAATAACAAGACACTCTATTGTAATTCCTAGGGAGAACGACCCGAGGTTTCAATACTTCGGTTTATAAATTTAGGGGTTTATTTTAGTGACAAACAAATTTTTGCATGAGAGGATTATTGTTCATTTAGAAACTATACTTTACAACGAGATTTCATTAGTGAAATTCTAAACCGTCAAAAATTCAATCGTCAAAATGGCGCCGTTGCCGGGGAATTTGCTTAGTGTGCCATGTTATTGTTTGGATTAAGCATGTATATATGTACATAGTTGCACTTCATTGTAAATAATTCAAGTGACTAACCCCTCATTCGTTACAATGAATTTCATTTCCCCTTCATTGCATGACGCGTTCACAACCGAATCCGAGCCTAGTCCCTTTTGATCCGGAAATAGAACGAACTTTGTTTCATATTAGACAAGCTTGGAGGCGGCTTAAGTTTGGAAAAGGGGAAGAGGTTTTCACCACCTCAACCACCTTGCTAAAAGTGAACATTGAACCGTCACTCAAATAAGGCATTAATCCTACGTCCATCAATCTCTAACGAATCTTCTTTTGTTCTAGGTACTAATACCATGGATGCTCCGAGGAGAGTTACCATCAAGGAAGCGAGTGCACCGGATTATGTCCTTCAACCCCTTCACGTAACTCACCCCAACTTGAATGCTAACTTTGAATTGAAGACCGCTCTAATCAACCTCCTACCTAAGTTTCATGGGCTTCCCGCACAAGACCCTATTCGACATCTCAAGGACTTCCATCACATATGTTCAACTACTAGACGAGAAGGGTCCGATGAGGTTGCCATATGGTTGTTTGCTTTCCCTTTCTCTCTTGAGGACAAGGCTAAAGAATGGTTCTACACCCTCTCTAGTGAAGTTACCTCCGATTGGGACTTACTTAGAAGGGGATTCTTGGATAAATTCCTACCTCCGGAGAAGATGGATAGGTTAAGGAAGGAAATGTCTTGTATTGTGCAAGGTGAGACGGAACCGCTCTACGAGTATTGGGAACGGTTTCGTAAGCTACTAGATGCATGCCCCAATCACATGCTTGACACTCAAGTATTGCTTGGATACATATGTCAAGGGATGCGAGAGCAAGATAGAACCCTCTTGGACACTTCTAGCAATGGTTCTTTGTCCAAATATAAAACCGCGGAGGAGGCATGGCAACTTATTATTGACTTAGCCGAATCCAATCAACATATGAGGCGAAGAGTCAACCGTCCAAGGACCGTGAATGAGGTATCAACTAGTAGTGAAACCACCGCTCTAACTCAATCCTTGAATGAGATGACATCCATCTTGAGGCAACTCCAATTGAACCAACAACAATCACAACCTCAATCATACCAACAACAACACCCTCCACCACCTCAACAACACAACCAACAATTGGTCCCTCAAAGAGTATGTGGCATTTGCTCTTGTTACTCTCACTACACGGATGAGTGCCCAAGCCTTCAAGAAGATAATACCTTGGCGGCTACCCATAATTTCTATGATCGCCCCAATCAAGGATACTACCAAGGCGGTAATCCTAACCAAGGGTACTCTTATCAAGGAGGAGGAAGCCACAACCAAGGAAGTGGACACAATAATCAAAATTGGAGAGACAACCATCAACAAGGGAATAGGGACAACAACAACAATGGAGGAGGTCAAAGATGGGGTAACAACTCACAAAACTTCTCACAAAACCGACCATACAACTCACAAAATCAACCATACAACCAACAAAACCCACAAAGAAACTACCAAACATATCAACCACCACATCAAAGACCACCACCCAACCAATCACAAGCTCCTCAACTCACATATGCAACCACCCCCTCCAACCAAGACGAAACACTCCGAACCATTATCCAAGGCCAAAAGGAACTATAAAACACACTTGCTTCCGGTCTCACCGGCCTCACCTCTACCCTACAAGCTCTTCTTGCACGCATGGATACACCATCAACTCCCACCTCTCAACCCCCAATCCAAAGTGTCATTCCCTCTCAACCTCAACCAAATCCAAAGGGGGGCATCAATGCCATCACCCTTAGATCCGGTACGCAACTAAAAGAGAAGGAAGCAAAGGACTCAAGTCCTATCACAACCGCCCAAGAAGAGGAGAGAATAGATATAGAAGAGGTAGTGGAAGAGGAGACACCACAAGCCATAGTCGAGGATGAAGTCCAACCAACAAGAGAGACAACCAAGGCCAAAAGAACCTTGGAAGAAGAAGTTGCTCAACCACTTCCATTTCCAACACTTGTGAAGAAAGCTAAAAAGCGCATAGAACTCGACCCCAAAATGGTAGAAATATTCAAGAAAGTTGAGGTAACCGTCCCCCTCTTTGATGCTATCCATCAAGTTCCTAGATATGCCAAATTCCTCAAAGACTTATGCATACATAAGGATAGAATTCTTGAATTGGAAACTATCCCATTGGGGAGTTCGATCTCCGGTTTAATGGGAACATTGCCCGAGAAGTGTGATGATCCGGGCCCTTGTATGGTCACTTGCACAGTCAATGGAGTTCAATTTAGAGATTGTATGTGTGACCTCGGAGCATGTGTTAGCATCATGCCGCTCTCCGTCTACCGGGTATTGAAGTTGCCACCACTAAAAAGGTCGACGGCAAGATTTGTCCTAGCGGATAAAAGCATAATAACCGTAGCGGGTGTTGCGGAAGATGTATTGGTGAATATAAAAGGGTTGGTATTCCCGATTGACTTCTATGTCCTTGAAATGCCATCAAGCGAAACTGAGAGAGCATCGTCTATCCTACTTGGAAGGCCATTCTTGAGAACTTCTAGATTTAAACTTGATGCCTACTCGAGGAACTACTCATTTGAAATAGATGGGAGAATTGTAAGCTTTAGCCTAGAGGAAGCTATGAAGCATCCACCGGAGAACCACTCTTTATTTCGGTGTGACCCAATCGATAACATAGTGGCCGAAGTGCATCTAGCAAGGTTAGATGAGAAGTATAGGGTTGAGGAAGCAAATGAAAAGTCAAGCGAACTAAAGACCACACATCATGCAAATCATCCGGAAACTCAAACCTCAAAGAATGACAAAAAGATGGAATTGAAGCCACTACCACCTCACTTAAGGTATTCATACCTTGATGAAGCCCAAGAGCTACCCGTGATAATTGCACAAGAGCTAACCCCTCAACAAGAAGAGAAATTGCTGAATGTATTGAGAAAAAACAAAAGGGCAATCGGGTGGAGTTTGGCGGATCTAGTGGGAATAAGCCCCAAAGTATGCGAGCACCGCATATTCCTTGAAGAAGGAGCAAGACCGGTTCGACAACCTCAAAGGAGACTTAACCCAACCATTCTTGAGGTAGTAAAGAAAGAAGTCACTAAGCTACTTGAAGCGGACATCATCTATCCTATCTCGGATAGCGAATGGGTAAGCCCGGTCCAAGTAGTGCCCAAAAAGTCCGGAGTGACAACAATCAAAAACGAAAGTGGTGAACTTATAGCAACAAGAGTGCAAAACTCTTGGAGAGTATGCATAGACTACCGAAGATTGAATGCGGCCACAAGAAAAGATCACTTCCCACTACCATTTATTGATCAAATGCTTGATCGATTAGCCGGTAAATCATATTATTGTTTTCTTGATGGTTACTCCGGATACTTCCAAATTCATATTGCTCTAGAAGACCAAGAAAAAACCACATTTACTTGCCCCTTTGGGACGTATGCTTACAAACGTATGCCGTTCGGCCTATGCAATGCACCGGCAACGTTCCAAAGATGCATGATGAGCCTATTTGCGGACTTTCTAGAGCAATCAATGGAAGTTTTCATGGATGACTTTAGTGTGTATGGTGATTCATTTGAGCATTGTTTAGGTAACCTTGAAAAAGTCTTAGAGAGATGCACCAAAACAAACCTTGTTTTAAATTTTGAAAAATGTCATTTCATGGTTAAACAAGGCATTGTTTTGGGACACATAGTATCAAAGGAAGGCATCTCCGTAGATCCGGCAAAGATAAATGTCATATCCAGTTTACCTTACCCCTCCTCCGAGAGGGAAGTCCGTTCTTTTCTTGGACATGCAGGATTTTACCGGAGATTCATCAAAGACTTTAGCAAGGTGGCCTTACCTCTCTCTCGATTACTACAAAAAGACACCGAATTTGAGCTGAGCAAGGAATGTATGGAAGCATATGACAAACTCAAGGTAGCATTGACACAAGCTCCTATAGTGCGAGGCCCCAATTGGACTCAACCTTTTGAAATCATGTGTGATGCTTCAAATTATGCGATAGGAGCCGCGTTAGCACAACGCGAAGGTAAGATTCCCTATGTCATAGCTTATGCTTCCAAAACATTAGACGGAGCCCAATCCAACTACACTACTACCGAAAAGGAACTCCTAGCTATTGTTTTTGCCTTGGACAAGTTCCGACCCTATCTTCTTGGTTCCAAGGTTGTAGTGTACTCGGATCACGCGGCACTAAAGTACTTGTTGGCCAAAAAGGAATCAAAACCGAGATTAATTCGTTGGGTGCTTTTGTTACAAGAATTTGACTTGGAGATCAAAGATAGGAGTGGTTCCCAAAACCTAGTGGCGGACCATTTAAGTCGCCTCGAACACACAAAAGGCGACACCACTCCTATCAATGACTCCTTTCCCTTAGATGCTTTGCACGCAATCTCGGAAGTGGTTCCTTGGTATGCCCCAATAGCAAACTATTTGGTTTCACGCACTTTCCCCCCTAATCTCGACAAAAACAAAAAGGATAAGCTGAAAAGCGAATCCAAATACTATATTTGGGATGATCCCTATTTGTGGAGGTGTGGAGCGGACCAAATAGTGCGACGGTGCATACCCCAAACCGAATTCCAAGCAATCTTGGACGCTTGCCATGCTTCCGAAAGAGGTGGTCACTATGGGCCCCAAAGAACGGCAAGAAAGGTCCTTGATTGCGGATTTTGGTGGCCAACTCTTCTCAAAGATGCTTCTCTCTATTGCAAATCTTGCCCCCAATGTATTAGGTTTGGAGATATTTCCAAGAAGGACGAAATTCCCCAACAAAATATGCTTTTTTGTGAAATCTTTGACGTTTGGGGAATCGACTTCATGGGACCATTTCCAAATTCAAACGGCTTTCTCTACATCTTGTTAGCCGTCGATTATGTGTCAAAATGGGTGGAGGCAATCCCCACCCGAACGGATGACGCTAATGTTGTGTACTCTTTTGTGAGGAATAATATCATTTGCCGCTTTGGCGCCCCAAGAGCAATCATAAGTGACCAAGGATCACACTTTTGCAACAAAAAAATAGACGGCCTCATGAGAAAGTATGGCATCATCCACAAAGTCGCCACAGCTTACCACCCTCAGACAAACGGCCAAGCCGAAGTCTCGAACCGGGAAATCAAGCATGTCTTAGAAAGGGTTGTAAAGCCAAATAGGAAAGATTGGAGCAATAACCTCTCCGATGCACTGTGGGCTTATCGAACGGCTTACAAGACACCGATCGGCATGAGCCCCTTCCGGCTTGTATATGGTAAAGCATGTCACTTACCGGTGGAGATTGAACACAAAGCCTATTGGGCCGTAAAGGAGTGTAATATGAGCTTGGGTGGGGCCGGAATAGAGAGAAAGCTTCAATTGGCAGAATTGGAATGTTTGAGATTAGAAGCTTACGACAACGCTAGGCTTTATAAGGAAAAGTTGAAAGCCATCCATGACAAGAACATTAGGAGAAGAGAGTTCCGACCCGGTGACCTAGTCCTTCTCTACAATTCAAGGTTGAGATTACTACCCGGAAAGCTTAGATCAAGGTGGGATGGACCATACCAAGTGGAGAAAGTAGAACCTTATGGGGTCTACCACTTGCGCCACCCAACAAGCCCGGACATCTTCAAGGTAAACGGGCACCGTCTCAAATTGTATCATGGTGAGCAAAGAAAGAACTCCAAGGAATTTGAAGTGTTCCTCTTGAGGGATGCAACTCTTGAACAAGCACTATGAGCTGCTGGAAGTCCAACTTAAGGACGTTAAACAAAAGTGCTAGGTGGGAGACACCCCACCATGGTAAGATCTTCCTTTGAGCTTTGTACATAGACAATTGACTTCATGTTTGTTAGATAGATTTTAATGTCGATTCCCCGTTTTTTCTTTCTTGTTTTGTGTTAAATTCATTGATGGCTTACCAAGCAAAATGCCCTGCTATAGTGCCTAAGCAACTGTATGGAGGGGGGAGTTGAAATATCAAAAGTGATGTAAACACATGCAAATTTAGGAAAAACAACACCCTCTGCGTGTGCGCGCACCTGGCGCGTACGCGTCCTTAAGGCACTCAACGGTCATCTACGCGGACGCGCAGCGTGCGCGGACGTGTGGATCACGAATAACAACCCTCCATACATTTACCCGAGAGTTGCGCCCACACCATGCCAGGACCATGCCTGAAGCACATGAAACCCGCGCGCGCGCACATGGCGCGTCCGCGCACTTGGGTGAAATCTGCCAATCGACGCGCAAGCGCACTGTGCGCGTCCGCGCCGATCGCCCTGCTGCACTCCTGGTACATATTCCAGAGAGTTAAGCCATTCTCAGGCCTATATCAAGCCACCAGCCCAAAACCTCTACCGCGTGCGCGCACCTGGCGCGCACGCGTCCATACACTGCGAGCACAAGATGCGCGCGCGCGCCGTAACCGCGCACGCGCCCTGTGATCCTGCACCCCTCTCTGAGCCATTTCACAGAGAGTTGAGCCCCCTCCAGGCCCTTCTCATGCTTGGGGCACAACCGCGTTGACGCGTACGCGCACTGTGCGCGCGCGCGCCAAAGGTCCTGAAGCAATCTCTGGTACTGCGTCCAGAGAGTTGTGCCACCCCTGTGCCTCCCTTGTGCCCCCAGCCCAAGCGCATGGACGCGCACGCGCAACGTGCGCGCGCGTCCCTTTCCACCTCGCCTCCCTGCGCGAGCGCGCACTGCGCGCGCACGCGCGGATGATCGGCGCCAATGTAAGAAGGGGCACACTCACCCGTTCACTTTCACTTCACATTTTCTTCCCCCTCCCATACCTTCTACTACACATCCAACTTGAAAAAGGGGCACACCCCCCTTTCACCCTCATTCCTCCATTCCCTCTTCTACACTACCTTCCACCACTTACTACCTTCTCCACCACTCCCCATCAACCCACACCACAACCTCCTCTCCCATATTCTTCATCGTCTCACAAGGTACTATACTAAGCCACCATCTCTTGTGATCCTTATTCATTTAGTTTCACCTTCTTTTAGTTAGCTTCTTTCTTCTTTTATTTTAGTTACTTCTTTAGGAGGTTTCTTTTGTTTTTGTCTTCCTTTTCCTTTTTTTTTCCTCTCCCTCAAATTAACTCCTCATGGGCATTTGGGTCTCCACTTCACTTGCATTAGTAGATGAGTTGTGTTGCTTGTTTTTCTCATAATCACTGTGGACCGTAATCATTAATATTGGATTGTGAATTACTCCATTGCTTTCACCATCTTCTAATCACACACTACAAAAGGATGCACACCTAGTGTTCGACGAAATGCATACTTGACTTTTAAGCCCACTTTGACTAAATTGCCTCTCAACTTATCACTTGTAGGCGCATCCCCATTTCTTCCGATCCATCCACTCACTTTCTTCTTAACTTGCTTTCCATTTGTGGTCCTTAAGGGTATGTGCTTCTCATGCCTCCTTACTTGCATGCTTAAATTGCCCTTATACCATATGGAAATGATTTGCCTTGCCCTCTCATGTTATCTTAGTTACATGTTGCAGCTGTCATGTGACAATTATACCCATATTCTATGGCATAACTTTTCATTTCATAATCGCATTTACTTCCACTTATTTGGGTTTGATGTTTTTTCCCTTTCTTTGCCTCATAGGATGGTCATCAAAAAGAACAAAGGGAAAGACCCCAAGAAGCCAACTCCCAATAAAGCGCACCACGACCTAACGGCCAAGCCACTCTTAAAGAAGACTAAGGGCCCCGTTGATGTTCTAGAGAAGGACAACCCTCCTAAGGATTCGAACAAGTTCCCCAACCGCTACTGCGAACTTGTTTACTCAAGAATGATTGAAAGGAATTATCATCTGGAACCCCTCCTAGTCCTACCGGCTCACCTCCGTCCGATTGTGATGCCACACATTGACCGGAGGCAATGGAAGTTCCTCTTGAGGAAACCAAAGGAGGCCAACCTCTCATGGGTAGTAGAATTCTACTCCAACTACCACTCTCCCCTTCTCACATCAATATTTGTGCGCCGAAAGCAAGTGTCGGTCACAGTGGAAACCATCCAAGAAGTCCTTGGGATTGAACCATCAACGGATGTATATGACGCCTACGAAGAAGTCTTGGCTACATGCGATGACCGTGCATTCGATTGGAGCGCGATCCTCCGCGTCATTGCTTTACCCGACGCCTATTGGATTCGAGGGACCATAAAGCGAAGACCCAAGGGTTTAGATGTCCACCACCTCACTCAAGAAGCCACGGCATGGGCCCAAATTCTAGCTCACTATGTGCTCCCAAGTACACATGGGTCATCCATCACCGCCGAGTTGGCTTTATTGATATGGTGCATCTTAACCGAGAAGCCGGTCAACATTTCTCATGCCATCCGCCAATCCATGGGGCGCATTCATGCCAAAGGCAATCTACCATTCCCCGCTTTGGTGACAGAATTGGTTGCAAAAGCCGACGTCAACCGAGAGGCTAAAGATAGGAGAACCTCAATTCCGGTCGATGGTGATATAATTCCGACCAAGAGATGTCTCAAGCCTCCGGAAGCCGCCAAGGACATCGGACTACCCACACCAACTCGCAACACCACCACTTCATCTACATCACAAAAATCGGCCACCCAACGCCTTGAAGACCTTCACAAGAAATTGGACCGTTATGAGAGGCGCAACCAACGCCGTTATGCTCATGTGAAGAGACTTCTAAGCCTAGTCACCCCACCTATGGAGGAACCCGATATCTCCATATCTACCGCAACTTCAAGCGGAGAAAGCGATGACATCGGAGATGTGGGACACTCGGAGCTCAACCAACCACTGCGCCTAACCTATAGCACGGAGGACCGTGCTAAGTTTTAAGTGTGGGGAGGTCGGCCGACCGATCTCCGTAGGTAACATCTGAATAAATCTGAATACACTAGGATAGGTTGCATGATTAGGTCTTAGTTGGCACCATTCGCATGATAAGTTTACTTGGTTGGAACAATGAAATTCTTTCTTAGGAAACCAATACTTTGGGGCAACCATGGGGCATTGCAAATTTTAAATGCTTTAATGCCAAAATTGCATGAAGAATTATATTTTGGAACATGGTTTTGAGCTAAGAACACAAGCAAGTGAGTTTTGAGCCTAATGGTGTGGTTACATCTTATAACCACTTATTTTCCTTCTTGTGTGCACTATTCTCCTCCATGATTGCAATCTTTGATTTGTTTGATCCTTTATGTCCATTATTTTGTGTATACATGCATTTATGTGATTGAGGCCATCATTTCTTTAGCTCACTTATCCAAATAGCCAGCCCTTTTATATTCCTTTGTTAGCCAATTTGAGCCTACGATTAACCCGCTTGTTCTTAATTTTAGCACACTACAAGCCTTAAAGCGGAAAACAATGAATATCCTTATTTGGATCTTTGATTAGCTTAGGCTAGTGTGAGTGAGAATCGTTCAAGTGTGAGAACCTTGGGACATTGGGTGCATAAAAGGGTAGTTTTGTATTTCCTATTGAAAATGTTGGGAATTAGGTACATGCTCATGTATTGATCAAATGTATAGACCTTATGCATTGATGCTCTTGTATGTAGAAAGAAAAAAAAATGAGAAAGAGAAAAGAAAAAAAATAATATGGAAAAGAAAAAAAAATTTATAGAAAAAAAAGGAAAAAAAAAGAAAGAGAAAAGCAATAAAGGGGACAAAATGCCCCAAAGTAAAGTTCAAATAAAATCAATACATAAGTGTTGTGAAATGAATAGAAAATACATGAGTATGTGAAAAAGTGAGGAATGGGTAGTTAGATTAGCACTTAATTGCATAGGTCATTATATAGGTTAGGTGGAGAAGTTTAAGCTTATCAAAGATTCAAAATTCAAGCTCACTTAACCATATATGCATCCTACCTTAACCTTAACCCCATTACAACCTAAGGAGAAGACCTCATGATAGATGTATGCATGCATGAAATATATGTTGATTGTTAGAAGAAGAACAAATCTTGGAAAGCATGATTAGGGGATAATTGAGAGAATCAACCCTAAACACTTGAGCGACCAGAGCGCAAACACTTCCGGTGAGGGTTCGATGCTCAATCCTTTGATTCCCGGCTCTCGCGAGCATTCCTCATGCAAGGTTGTATATATTGCATTTGATACTTAGAAATTGGCAAGTCTTATGCATTGACCACCATCGTGTCCCATGTGCTCGCATATGTCATAAGAAAGCTGATTTGTTCCTAACCAAGTAGATAACAGCACTAGTCGTAGTTGCATGCATATGAGTAGGTTGCATTTCGTGAGTCCTATACGTTTGTGACCCCTCGGTCTTCTGTGTTTCTTTGCATTTTCCTAAGCATGAGGACATGCTAGAATCTAAGTGTGGGGAGGTTGACAAACCCCATTTTGAGGGTTTGTCTTGTGCTAATTTCAAAGGGGTTTATCAATGATTTCACACACTTTCTGCATGAAAATACAAGGAATTGCATTCTTTTCCTAGTTTTGCCTCATGAATGAAAACATGCTTATTTTGCACTAAAATAGATACATTTCTAATCTTCTCTGCATGTCATTCGATGCCGTGACTTGTGTGTTAAGTGGTTTCAGGATATAGAGTAGGAATGGACAGGAAAAGAAAAGGGAGATAGGTGCAAAAGGAAGAAAGCATGAGAATTAGGCTTTGGAAATTTCCACATGGGCGCGTGCGCGCACCTGGCGCGCCCGCGCGGATAAGAGCAACGTGAAGCCGAGACCAAGAGCCAAGCCACGAGCCGGCTTGAGTAGCGGCTAAGCCAGGATTCTCATGGACGCGCACGCGCACGTCCCGCCTCCGCGTACACTCCAAAACCGCATCCATGGCGCGTCCGCGTACCTTGCGCGTACGCGCCGATGTTCGAATATGATTTTTTAGAAGTCACGTGACTCAGGCGTGGAGTTGGTTAGAGATCTGAACTTTTGAGGAGTGTATTGGCGGGAAAAGTCTTAAGAGGACTAGGGGAGCAAGAGTCAAGGACACTTAGTTCATTTTCTAGTTTTGAGATATTTTTGGGGGAGAGAGGAGAGAGGACTCAAGTTCTTACTAGGGTTCTTCTTCATCAAAATTCTGGATTTTTACCCATTCCTTGATGAGATCCATTGCAACTTTCATTCCACTTTGCTCATGTAATAGGTTTTCTTTTCCAATTTCAAGTTGTAGTTGTAATTGCTAAAATTCCTTGGATCTAGGATTCAACTTTATGATTTTTGGATTCCATTGATGTTTTGAGATTTTGATCCTCATTATTGCTCCTTGACAATTGTTTGTTGTTAATTCCTTGTATTGCAATATCTTTAATTCTACTTTTCTCTTCATTTTACTATGACCTTCATTCTTGCTCATTACATGTTTGATAAAATGTCAACACTAGCTATGGAGTAGAATTTTTACACTTGGCATAGGGTTTGGTCATTGGAATAAGTTGAATAGTTGTGTCAATGGTTGATTTGGAGTTAGGTATTGCCAATTGACTTGGAGTGCACTAAAGCTAGATTCCCATGAGGTGAAGCTAGAACTTGTGACTCAAGTTGATCGTTTTCATTTGATTTTCCTCTACACTTGGGGGATAACTAAATGGAGCAAGACCTAATTGTTGTCAACATTGAGTGGACTATAATGATAAGATTTCTAATGCCAACCCTAAGTCAAGTCCTTTTTGATAATTGATTTTTTGTTTCTCATTACTTTGCTAAGACCTTCAAAGAACTCAAACAAGGCTTACTAAATCAATAAGATGCACACTTTGGCAATTCCAAGGGAGAACGACTCGGGAGACTAGTACTCTCGGATATAGATTGTAGATTTGTTTGATGATGGATTTTGCGTTGGTTTAGACTATACTACGATTGATCACTTGATAAATTCTATACCAACAAAAATTCATTTGTCACTAACAGGATCATAAAACTTGTAACCAAAATTATTCATGCCATAACCAATAAAAATACACTGCCTAGTCTTTACATCAAGCTTAGATCTCTCATCTTTAGGAATATGAACAAAAGCTTTACGTCCAAAGACTCTTAAATGATCATAAGAAATATTTTTACCTGACCATACCTTCTCTGGCACTTCAAATTGCAAGAGAACACATGGTGTCCGATTCAAGACATGAACAACAATGCTCAAAGCTTCATTCCAAAAAGATTTTGCCAATCCAGACTGTGACAATAAGCACCTAACTTTTTCAACCAATGTTCTGTTCATCTTTTTAACCAAGACATTCAACTGAGGAGCCTTTGAAGGAGTCTTCTGATGTCTTATACCATACTCTTTACAATAAGTATCAAATGGACCTGAGTACACACCACCATTATCTGTACAAATACATTTCAACTTCTTCCCAGTTTCTCTTTTAACAGAAGTTTGAAATTGTTTGAACACATTCAAAACTTGATCTTTGAACTTCAAAGTGTAAACCCATAATTTTATAGAATAATCATCAGTAAATGTTACAAAATAGATAGACCCTCCAAGTGTTCGTATCTTCATCGGCCCACATATATCAGAATGCACCAAGTCAAGTATCTCCAGCTTCCTTGAAGGTGGATGGCTCTTGAAAGAAACCCTGTTTTGTTTTATAATAAAGCAATAGTTGCACTTTTTCAAAGAAACTTTGCAACCAGACAAAAGATTTCTCTTGGATAACATATTCATGCCTTTCTCACTTATATGGCATTATCTCTTATGCCATAAATCAGTTTCATCAATAAACTCAGCAGCATTAACAACATCTTTCACAATCTTTGCTTGAGTTAAATAAAGAGTAAAGTGTTGTGTACCTCTAGCAACAACCATGGAACCCTTAATGAGCTTCTAACTATCACGAGAGAATGAACTATCCAAGTCTTCATCACACAACTTATCAACAGAAAGTAAGTTCAACTGAATATCTGGAACATGCTTCATACACTTTAAAGTCAACTTGGTACCATTAGAGGTTTCTAAGCAAACCTGTCCAACACCGACACATTTTGCAATATCTTGATAAGCCATTTTTACATCACCAAAATCACCAGAGTATAAGACGTAAACAAATCCCTCCTAGATGTAACATGAATAGAAGCACTACTATCAATCACTCAACTAGTGCTATTATCAACAAGGTTAACAGATTCAAACTCCTCGATAAGAAGAAAATCATCATGAGTTACATTAACCTTGTCTTCATTGCTACCATCATCTTTATTTTTGCTCTTGTCTTTACTTGCCTTGGCTTTCTCCTTCTCTAACTGCCAACAAAATTTCTTCACATGCCCCTTTTGACTACAATGATGACACTCAATATTTTTATACTTTTCTCGAGACTTGCTTCTGCTTTGATCACTACTTTTAGGACCTTGGCTTTTGTTTGTCCCCCCTAGACTCAGAAATAACAACATCTGAATGTGTAGTCGATGTACCTTGTGATTTTCTTCTCATTTTTTCATTCAAAACACTCCTCTTGACAAGATCCATAGATATTTCACCATCAGGAGCAGAATTAGACAATGACATTTTGAGAATTTTTCACAAGTTTGGTAAAGAGCCAAGAAGTAACAATCCTTGAACCTCTTCATCGAACTTGATACCCATGGAAGATAACTGATTCATTATTCAGAAGTTATTCAAGTGATCTGTCATTGATGTCCCATTTGTATATTTCAAAGCCAACAACTGCTTGATAAAAAACATCTGGTTATTCTAGTTTTCTGAGCATAAAACTGTTCAAACTTAATCCAAAGGGTATGAGCATGTGACTCTCCAATAATATATCCACAAATTTATCTATGCAACAAAGTCCAATCATCATTGGATTTATCATTAGGCTTCTCTGTACCAAAAATTGGTTGATGAAAATTCTTGACATAAAGTAAATCTTCCATTTTTGACTTTCACAAATCATAATTAGGATCATTAAGAGTAATCATCCTACTAGTATTAGTATTAGCTTCCATTGTTTACATAATCACAAGCCCAGAAAAATACCAATAAGCTCTGATACCAGTATGAAAGAGCCCAGTAACGAAAACAACACAAATATTCAACACAAGAACAATATGGAAGCACTCAAAACACAATATGGCAGCAACTATGAACAAGCAAATATAGCAAGTAAAGCAATAATAAGAATACACCGAGATTTTAACGTGGAAAACCCCTCAATGTGAGAGGTAAAAACCACGAGTCATCCAGACCAATAAAATAGCTTCACTATAATCAAATGAGGTACAAGAGAGTCTCAAATAAAGCACAAAAACGTGCATATAACCAGCCAAAATATCAAAGCACTAAAGCTTACAAATGAGAAACAAGAAGATGAAAAATACCCAAAAATAGAGCTACTGTTCGAAGCCTATTACTCCCTCTGAAGACCTCCAATGAAAATCTTCACCATTCAGAATCAAGAACAAGATGAGAAGAATTTGCAGTCCAAATTTCACGTCGATTCAACGGTGAAAAAAATGAGAAACTGTTGTTCAAAGATTGCTGCTCTGTGTAAAAATGGGAAACCTATTTTCTCTCTTGCGAAACCAATTTCTCCCACTTCCGACTTCCAATCAACATCGCAACCGTTCAGAATGAAAAACAATATGAGAAAAATATGCAGTTCAAATTTTAAGGAGATCCAACGGTGAACGAATGAGAAACTACAATTTAAAATTTACTGTTTTGCATAAAAACAGGAATTCTATTTTTCCTCTTCTATCTCACTTTGTGGCTACACTGTTACAATCTCAAAAGACTCCAAAAAATCTGATTGGGGTTGTGCCACAATAAATAAAAAGAGATACCTTTAAAATGTTAGGTTTGGATCTCACAAAAAAAAAAACCCAACAGTTCATTTGTCGAAAACACTGTATCTGATTCTTTGCCTTAGAACAGGTAATGAGAGAATTTATGATTGATGTCAATTTTCAGAAACCTAAAGAGAATTATCACTACTCTGAGGAAGATAGATATCAACACACCAATATCGCTTACTAATCCCCTTGTTGCTTTATTAGAGACATTACTTGTTCTAATTAACTGATTTTCTTGTCACTGTTCATGAATGTGTTTGCAGGCTTTAGGTTTTCTCATGCCTTATTTTGCACATCTTTTCTTGATTTTGACTCCTGATCGGAGTAAATTATCAAAACGACATAGTGTACATCAATGGGTCAGGTGAGGTTGATTCTTCATTTACACAATTTATTTGTCATAGAAGTTATGATTTGCGGTCTAACTTTATCCCCTCCCCCCTCTTTTTTTTATTATTTTTTTATCAACAATGCTAGGGAACCAATTCTATATAAGCCAAGAATCAGCCAACTGGTAATCGGATGTTGCTACTAATAGGTACACAGATGTTTCTTTTTCTTGTAAATTGGATGGTTTTGGATATGATTTCTATGTTTCATGTGTTACGCATTAATAAAACATAATTAGTTACATGGAATCAACTAATGAATAATCAAAGCATCTGTTCCGTGATTCTCTCCTAATACTAACGTGGTCAACAATAATTTAACAAATAAATTAAATTATAAATTAATAAAACTAATTATAATTAATTATGTTGTTCCATTCTTGGCTGATTATTAGTTGGTTCCATATACTTTTTCTTTTTTTATATATATCATGTTTCACCCAATATGTATTGGTAAAGCTTCTCTTACATGGATAATTAGTCCAAACTCTAATACCTGTTGTCTCCCAGTTCAGGGAGATGGGATACCTACTTGAAGCAATGGTGAATTACCTTGCATTATTAGGCTGGGGTGATGGAACTGAAAATGAATTTTTCACCCTTAATCAACTCGGTTAGTGGTTTTTTGTTTTTAATTCCACTATTGCACTATAAAGACGGTATGCTGTTGAGAGTTGAGACTGATTACTTACCGAACAGGAATTTATTTGAACATGTCGTTACGCATATATATTATTTTTGGTCTAACAGTTGAAAAATTCACTGTTGAACGTGTTAACAAAAGTGGTGCTGTTTTTGTTTCCATGAAGTTACGGTAACTTTTGTTTTTGTTTTCTTTGTAATTTGAGATGAGATGAAAACTTATGGTTGCTAATTTTACGTTCTGAATGTCAAATTCCTATTATACGTGGCGTTTTATATGCATATAGTTGTTGAATGCATTATTAGTTAGTTTATTTATATTAAAAATTTTGAGTTATATATTTCTTACTCCTAAAAAGCATTGTTGCTAAAAATATATAATAAATATCTGGTTAGGGTTTCTTAAATTTATTCCTTGTCTTCTATTCAGGTGGATGAATGGTCAACATTTAAGAGCACAACCATTATAGGAAGTGACCCAATTTATGGGAGACCGCTGGAAGGCATCTGGCTTACTCACAGTATCAGCAGGGCCTTTTGTTGATGTGAGATTTGATTCTATATGTCTTGATTTAGTCTCATTCTAAGTAGAATTCTATTTAGTGATTTTCCAAGGCACTTGAATTTATTTAGTATGATTTTGTTGTGACTTAAAACATTAGATTCAAGTATGGCAAGTTTCCTATCATTCACTTGGGAACTGTCAAGAAAATCAAGCATGGTTATGTCTGGTGGTTCTGAAAAATATACCTCTACATTATATGTTGCAGCAATAAAAGCTAATTCAGTCGAAAAGGTTGAGTCCGACATTCTTTAGTTTGTTGAGGCAGTTAAGAATAGTACTATAATTTTCTAGATTATAAGTGACTTGTCTGTCATAAGATTTTCTTGATGACATTTTAATTTTTGTGTAATTTTTTAAATTTGAAAGGTATTTTAAGGTTTATATTAAACTATAATTAAGTTTTAGAATATTTATTTATTATTTTTATCATAAAACAATTTTTCTGATTAAATTATGGTTAGACCAGTTCGATTAGTGAATCAGTAATTAGAACGATTTAATAATTGATTCAGTTTTTAAAATCTTATCCAAAGCACATCCAAAAATAATTGTGGTTATTACTCTTGTTAAATAATTATTATATACCACATTTAGAATCGAAAAGATTAATTTTGATAATATTATTTTAATTAATTTTAATTTTGGTTTATTATTTTTGTTTTATTAGATTTAAAATAAATTTAAATATTCCAACTTTAAGAAGATATAATTTTGAAATTTAAATATATGAGAGAGAAGATTTGAAACATAATATCTAAAAGTAATTATTATAATTAATTTTTAAAATTTTTATAGATGATAGGCTAATTAAAAGATGAATTTTGATGAATATCTAATCGCAAAAAATATTTAATGAAACCAGAAAAAACACATACATTTTTAGAAAGATATATAGTTTTTTTCTAAAGTCAAATAATTCCATTCATAAAATAAAAAAAAAAAACATATAGATGTTCGTATATATTATTAGATTATTTTCATGTATGATGTATAAAATTTACATGATATACATTCTAACCCAATTCACAATATAATAATAACTTTTTTTTTATCATCATCAAGATAAAATGCTCTCCCGCCTTAAAATGTGTTTGTAACTTGAATTTTTAAGGATGGATTAATTTATAAAAATATTTTTTGTTTTAATTTATTATTATTATTTTTATTTTTAAAAATTAATTTTTTATTTTAATTTTTCACATTTTAGAAAATGTGATTGATTTGTGAAAAGAAAATTTATTTCTAAACTTGAAAATAATGAAAATATCTTTGGTTGGTTTATTTTCAAAATGTATTTTTAATATTTAGAATTTAAAAATTATATTTTTATTTAATTATAATTTTAGTTATTTAATTTTTTATTAAGTTAACATTAATTTTATTTATTATCAAATATGAAATAAACTACTATCTTAGAATAATTAATTGCTTTCATAATAAAAAAAGATTATTTATAATGTAAAACATATAATATTTTAGAAAGTTATACTATTTTATTTTATAAAAAATATATCTCAACAACTATAAACTATATAAAAAAAATTCTAAATATAAGTAGTTCAGACATATACAAGTTTAAATTAGTAAAATCATTGACTACATAAATATAAAAAATATAAATACCTATGAAAATTGATTATTGACTCCCTACACTATATATAATGGTTAGATTGGTTGTTAATTTTTTCATTAAAAAAACTTATTTTCATTTATTTAAATGATGCAAGATATATACATGTATAAAATAGATAATAATAAAATAAATCCATCAAGAGTACATAAAAATATACTAAAAATTAGGAACTTTCAATAAAATATTAAAATTTGTATGCTAAACATAATTTTTTTTGTAACAAATAAAAAAGCAATAAATAAATTATTAAAATTAAAAGAAAAAATTAAAAAGATAAAAACCAATTTCTTATCAGTATTTTTTATAATTGTTTTATTTTTTAATTTTTATTTACTAGTACTTTATTATTAATTATTCATTAAATAAATTATTTTCATAATAAATCATTCTTTTATTTAATTGAAGAAAAAATGCTTATGATATTGGAAAATATAATGTGAAAGAAACAATTTAAAATAAAAAATATTTAAAATTAATATTGTTAAATATAAAAATAAATTATATTAATATTAAAAGATAAATACGAGATAAAAGTATAAAATGAATAAAGTATACAAGACAAGAGTACAATTGAATTCAATTTTAAAAATATGGGTACAATTAAGAAAACGGTTAAAGAAGAAAAAATACTTATTTATCTAACATTTTCACTTTTTAAGATCAGTTTTTACTTATATTTTTATCTTTGCATTCCTAAAAGAATACATAATCTTCTATATTTTTTTTAATAAAATAAAATATTTTTTATTTTTGAAAAAAAAATTAAATGTGTATTTTTTTTCTGTTACCATGTATGAAAGACATGCAGCATATTTAGCAACGTAACAAAAGACGAATAAGACACACCAGTAATTTTTTTGGGCGACTGAACATAACACAAAAAAAATCTAAAAAAAATAGAATAATACTCCAGTAGTTTACCTCTACTTTAGTGTCTTTTTGTTTTTTTTGCTATTTTTTTCTTTCCTTCCTATCTTATTCAAATCACAATTTTCATGGTCTATCGCTTGCTTTATTAAAATTAAAAATCTTTTCTTTAAAGTTCAAACTCGTTACTGTCTTTTTCTCTTCTCTATTCTTCAGCGGTAAAGCAATTCCTTTTCTTTCTAAAGATGAGTGTTAAAAGTTGGAGAATAGTAAATTTACACACAATCATGCTTTGTCTGTTATTTTCTGTCATTTTTTTTTTTCAGTTACCTTCTCAATAGCCAATCAACCTCGAAATCTCAAAATTTTTTATACTTCTTCGGCTGTTTTTCAGGTCGAAGGGAATGTCTATCCTTTTGAATATGTGTCTTTAATTTTTTCAACCTTTAATCTTTGTCTTCAAAGAAAATCAAATTTTTTTATTGTTGATTTTTTTTCAAATTCTATTTTAGTATGATATTTTTCTTTAAATTTTTTATGGGTCTATTTTTTTTGGATAATTTTTCCTATTTCTATTTTTTGGATGGAGCTATGCTAATTGTTTTAAAATATTATTCAATCCCATGCGTTCTAAAGTAAGCCTCTTATTTTGCTTAAAAAATTTCAAATTGATTCTTCAATATATTTACTGACTTTTTAAAGTGATTTTTTTTCTTCAGTATCAGGTTTAAATTATACTGCTTACCAAATATTTTTTTTAATGTTGTTCTTTTTATAGGCATTACACAGTGTCCCTAAGCATCAGCTACCCTTCCAAATTATACGATTTTGACCTTGACTTTGGTAGTGACCTAACTTGGGTTCAGTGTGATGCACCATGTAAAGGTTGCACCAAGGTAAATATACCTTTAAGCAACATTATGAAATATTAATAGCAACCATTTCGTCATTGCAAGCTTTTCATTGGTCTCTGTCTTGTCTTTCGGTCTTTGGCAGCCATCAGATCAATTGTATAAGTCCAAAAATAACCTTGTGCAACGTGATGAAGAATTGTGTGCTGAATTCACTCATCAAATGAGTATCAATGTGCTGTTTTGTCGGACCAATGCATCTATAAGGTTGAGTATGCTGACCAAGGGTCTTCTTTGGGTGTGTTAGTTCCAAATTACATTACCTTGCCGTACACGGATAGCTCTGTGGTACGCCCAAGAATAGGTTTTGGGTGGGTATCTTCTTTCTAACTTTATGTGTGATATTGGTTGCACAATCATTATGTATTAGTCTTAGACCGTGTTTGGTAGATAGGGATACAAAGAAAATTTAGAAGGACAAAAAATGAGAAAAACTTTGTCTTGACATGTTGTCTTATGTTACCTACAGCACTAAATATGTTTTCAAGCCCTATCCCAACTACTAAATATAGATTTAGTATTTGAGCTAATAGATTAGTGTCATTGGTTTACCGCTTTGATAATGGTCAATTATCAAATTATGACAATATCAAATAAGAGTATCATTGGTAAATGATACTACATCAAAATTGTTATTTGTCTTTCTAAATTTATTTAGAGTCTTTTTTTATGGGTATGTGTGGATATGATCAGAAATATTTTGGTCTTAACTCTCTGCCATCGACAGGAGTCATTGGCCTTGGCAGGGACATTGCAAGCTTTTTGTCTCAACTTCATGCTCTTGGTTTGGTTCGAGATGTAGTTGGTCACTGCTTAAGTATGTAAGGAGGAGGGTTTCTATTCTTTGGAGATGATCTCATTTCCTCATCTGGAGTTGGTTGGATACCCATGTTTTCTGGTTCATTGGAGTAAGTTTTTTGTTGAAGTTTATATATATTATTTAATTCGTCAAGAAATACTTTTAATTTTTCTGTAAATTAAAAAGTTCACACAACCATTTCTTTAGAAAACACTACAGTGCAGGGCCTGCCAAACTTTTATTCAATGGAAAGGGTACGTCTATTAAGGATCTTGAACTTATCTTCGATAGTGGCAGCTTATACACATATTTGAATTCCGAAGCTTATGAAGCCGTTGTTGATTTGGTAAGATAGAATAAATATTGTAGACATAAAAAATTTCATCCCCTCTTATGACCTTTTTTTTACTTGAAATGCAGGTAACTAATGATTTAAAGAGACAGAAATTGGAAAGAGCTACTGATGATCACTCACTACTAATTTGTTGGAAGGGTGCAAAGCCTTTTAAATCCCTAAGTGAAGTAAAGAGCTATTTTAAGTCTCTAGCATTGAGCTTCCAAGAAGCAAAGAATTTGCAGTTTCAGCTACCACCAGAATCTTATCTAATTGTTACTGTTGGCACCTTCTAAAACTATGATAACATTTCTACCACTCTAGTGAAGAGAACAAGAGAAATTATGCTCTTAACTTTCTGTCCTTTTTTACAGAAACATGAAAATGCATGCTTGGGGATTCTAGATGGCACTGAAGTAGGTCTCAAAAATCTTAACATAATAGGGGGTAAAGCTCAATGAAAATCAACCATATAAAATTTGATGCCAATCTCATTTTTCTTCCCCTTTCATTTAAAAATTTGATGGTAATACATCTTCTTTCTGAATTTGTGCTCAATAAACATCTCGCTACAAGATAAAATCGTGATTTATGACAACCAGAATAAGAAGATCGGATGGGTTTCTGTCAAATGTGACAGGCTTAGCTTATAAGCCCAACTCTTCATATTTATTAAAGAAGGTTTTCCACACCTATATGCCGCTGATTCTGGTATCTTTTCCTGACCGGTGTTCCATAACTTATGGTACAACAGAAAAATAAATGAGTTATTAGGCACAAGATGTTCACATGTGAATAAGATAGAATATATGATTACACATAGTACATCATATCTATATGCTTAGTACAATATTTGATGTGGCATAAGGTAATGTTAATGAAATTATAGATGATAGGTTCTAACCCCAATACGATTAACTAATGGAAAAAAGTGCTGAAGTAGTGAGATTTTAAATGTCATTAATGCAAGATGTAGACTCACTGTTTCTTCCACATACTAGCAAAATGATTTACCAATGTTGGAAAAAAGTATTGAATACTATCCATATATTTAGGAACATAATTCTGTTGAATTATGTGCTAGAAAACTTGCGTTATAGTAATGCCGAGCTTTTTGATGGTATGTATAATAGCAATGATATTATTCTGGAGACAAAACTTAACATAAAGATGAATTGTGGAGATAATAGCACCAAAATTATTTAGAAAAGAACGACTAAGTATAATATTATAAGGACTATAGTAATTGACAACAAAATATTGAATATCCAAAGTTTTAGTTAAAGATGCTCACCAGTGTGGTTTTTAACCATACAGGACCTAAAATAGGAAACATTCACATAAGAAACCCACCAAGTCGTCAGATGAAGGTTGTAAAATGTGATCGCCTAGCCGCATCTTTTGAAATATAGAATAATAAAAGACGTTGGCACTGCTTCCGGGATGTAGAAGGACTTTGCGTACAATCAAATCCTCCAATTGTATAAAAATGACCATTGGATCATCTAAATTTGTGGTTATGATTCTATAGTCAGATGGGTGGAATACCATTTCTGGATTATTAGGCTGAGGGTTTATAGAGCTACCTACTCTCTTCACATAAAACATAACTCGGTATGTATGCTTGCATGTAGAATTAGTTTTGCTATTACTAGCAAATCCTCTAGTGATATAATTAATTAGACCTCGTGGTTAAGTAGGTTGATTAACGACACTTTTTACTTTTATCTTTTGGATGATGTTCTATAGAGGAATGGTCGATAAGATACTATGTTCTCTTTTGAATGTGACCATCAATGTACCTATCCAAATGACCTTGCTGAACTAGTCGCTCCAGTAAATCCTTGACCATCACGCATTCATTAGTAATATAACTATGTTTTTGATGAAAAGCACAATATCTTGTCTTGTCTACATTTTTCATCTGTGGAGGTTTGATACGTTTGTCATTTAAAATTTTCTTAATAATTTCTTCTTACTTAGTATTGAACGGCGTGTAAGAGTCATATATCGAGGTGTAAGTAGAAAGAGTTTTTTAACATCCCGACCTTTATCATTGTCTTTGTTAGTGTTCCCTTTATTTAGATGTCGAATTTGTCTAAGTTCTTCAAGTTTCATATGACCTTTTGCCTTTTTACGAAATTCAGCAAGAGTCTTTGGCTTTGCAATAACAATAGTCTCCTGGAACTTTTTTGACTGAAGTCTGCTCTTTATTGCATGAAGATGTACTGGATGGAGATTTGGAATGTTCATAGCTATTTTTGTGAATCGAGAAACATAATCACGAAGATTCTCTTGTTGTCCTTGCTTAATTATACTCAAGTAATCTGAATCATGTAAATAAATAGAAGATTTTGTTAATTGAACCTCCAAAAGTTTAGCTAATTCCTGAAAACATGAAATAGATGCTGCAGACAAAAAAGAAAACTAATCAAGTGTAGGACCATCTAAAAAATAGAAAAATAACGACATAAAATAGGATCAGAAGCACCATTCACTAGCATCATTGAACAAAATTTTTTGACATGCTTTTTGGGGTCACCCAAGCCATCATAAGGAGTTAACATCATAGGTAAAGCAAAATTCCTAAGCAATTGAAAATTCATGACATCTACAGTAAATGGATCGGCTACATTTGTTTCGTTGGCTTCGGTAACTGGTTGATATTTCAAAAACATGAGTTAGATCAGATTCAACTTCCTCATCTCTGGTTGTTCTTCTTCTTCCTAATTGTTATTGTTATGAGTTATCCAAGTATTGGTAAGTTTGGCTATTTGCCTTGCCATTCATTGATTTTCAGCCACCATGTTTTGATTAGCCTGTTACAACTCGATTACCATCTGAAGAATTTTAGATTGGGTTGGAGGAAGTTGATCAGCTATGAGTATACTTTGAAATCTTGAGGCACAAAGAAAAGTTTAATTCTTCGATCTCATGGTGGACACCAATTATTTAGCAGGTGAACAATCTTTAAATCGAATAGGTATAGCTTGTCTTTGCAACAATCTATTCCAAAGACTTTAAATGATGAGATGAGTTATACCTCAGTCACTTTGAAACAAGGAGAATAAATACCTGCACAAAGTACTTCGATGTTTAAGTCCGTGTATAAAAATAAAATATTCTAAATAAGATGAAGGATGAATTTTTTTTATACATATTCTCCTTGAATCTTTGTCATTTTATAATTAAAGCGTGTTTATTACCATTTAGAGGTTACAAGCATGCTAATAATGCGAATCAATGGGTTAAATTGGATGATTTAGTAACATACCAGTTACTATGGCCAAGTTATAACGTATACCCTATCGAGCTATATGCTGATCCCAATTATAAGGTTATAATAGATATATCACCAACAAATGCGATATCTCTATTAATCTTTGTAAATGTGGATTTATCTTTTTTTAAGGATAACCATACCAATGGAGTGTAAGCTTCAAACATGGTGGTATTCTTTGTTGGGAGCAGAATCATAATCATTTGTGTATGATGAATTTTAATTTGAGAGTCTTCTCTTCTCAATTATTTTTATATTTATTTCGGACTATAAAAATACTTTATCTATTCATGGACAATGTATTATTGGATGCTTGAACCTGCTCCAAGGAGATATGATTTTAAAATTTAGATATATGAGAAACAAGATTTGAGACATAATATTTAAAAATAATTATTATAATTAATTTTTAAAATTTTTATAGATGATGGCTGATTAAAAGATGGAATTTAATGGATACTTAATCGCAAAAAAAAAAATTCAGAAAAAGTGTATGTATTTTTAGATAGATATATATTATTGGATCATTTTGATGTATGATATATAAAATTTAACTTGATATACATTCTAATCTGATCCATAATTTAATAATAACTTTGTTTTATCATCGTCAAGATAAAATGCTCTCCGACCTTAGAGTGTGTTTGTAACTTAAATTTTTAAGGATGAATCGATTTGTGAAAATATTTTTATTTTTATTTTTTGAAATAGATTTTTATTTTTAATTTTTTCATATTTTAAAAAATGCGATTGGTTTGTAAAAAGAGAATTTATTTTTAAACTTGAAAATAATAAAAATACATTTGGTTGGTCTATTTTCAAAATATATTTTTAATATTTGGAGTTTAAAAATTATATTTTTAATAAATTATAATTTTAGTTATTTAGTTTTTTATTAAATTAACATTAATTTTATTCAATATCAAATATGAAATAAATTAATATTTTAAAATAATTAATTACATTTATAATAAAAAAAGATTATTTATAATGTAAAATATATAATATTTTAGAAAGTTATACTATTTTATTTTATAAAAAATATATCCCAACAGCTATAAACTATGTAAAAAAAAGTTCTAAACATAAGTAATTCATACATGTACAAGTTTAAATTAGTAAAATCACTCACTACATAAATATAAAAAATATAAATACCTATAAAAATTGACTTTTTTTATAGTTAGTTTGGTTGTTAACTTTTTTATTACAAAAAACTTATTTTCATCTAATTAAATGATGCAAGATATATACATATATAAAATAGAATATAATAAAATAAATCTATTAATAATACATAAAAGTACATTAAAAATTAGGAACTTACAACAAAAATATTAAAATTTGTATTCTAAACATTTTTTTAACAAATAAAAATTAAAAGGAAATGAATAAATTATTAAAATTAAAAGAAAAATTAAAAAAATAAAAGCCAACTTTTTTATCTGTATTTTTTTATAATTTTTTATTTTTTTAGTTTTTATTTACTAGTACTTTATTAATTAATTGTTCATTAAATAAATTATTTTCATAATAAATTATTTTTTTATTTTATTAAATAAAAAATTATTATGATATTTAAAAAAATGTGAAAGGAAAAATTTAAAATGAAAAATATTTAAAAATATTTTTAAATATAAAAATAAATTATATTAATATTAAAAAATAAATATGAAGTACAACTACAAAATAAATAAAGTATAAGATAGAAGGACGATTGAATTTGGTTTTAATTTTAAAAAATGGGAGTACGGTTCAAAAAGAAAAAATACGATTAAAAAAATATTTATTTTATCTACTATTTTCACTTCTTAAAGTCAGTTTTCATTTTATTCTTATTTATATTTCTTTATTTTTACACCCTACAAAATACGTAATTCTAATACTTTTGTGTTGTGAAGTTTTAGAGTATTTTTTTATATATTTTGAATTTTGTATTTTATATTTTTTAAATAAAATAAAATATTTTTTATTAAAAAAAAAGTTAAATACGTGCGTTTTTATCTTTCTTAACATGTAAGAAAGACATGGCACCATGCTTAGCAATGTAACAAGAGATGAGTACGTTTCAGTATCTTTTGGTTTTTTTTTCTGCCTATTTTTTTTCTTCCTTTTCTATCTTAGCTTTTTATTCAAATCATAATTTCCATGGTCCATCTCTTATTTCATTGAAATTAAAATTTTTTTTTAAAGTTCAATTTCGTTATTATCTTTTTTTTCTCTCTATTTTTCAGCAACAAAACAATTCTTTTTCTTTCGGAAGAAAAGTGTCAAAAGTTAAAAAATAATATATTTGCACACAGCCATGTATTTATTTATTTATTTATTTATTTATTTATTTATTTATTTATTATTTTTTTGTCATTTTTCACTTACTTTCTCAATAGCTAATTAATCTCGAACCACAAAAAATGAAATTTCAAAGCTTCTACTACTTCTTCGGTTGTTTTTCAAGTAGAAGGGAATATCTAACCTCTTAGGTATGTCTCTTATAATTTCTTAGATTCTTCTTTAATTTTCTTAAATTTTTTATTTTTATCTTAAAAAAATCAAATTTTTTTATTGTTGATTCTTCCATAAATTTTATTTTAGCATGATATTTTTTTTAATTCTTTTATAAATTTGGTTTTTTTGATAGATTTTTTAATTTTTATCTTTTGATAGGAGCTATGTTAATCGTATTGAAACATTATTCAATTCCATACGTTCTAAAATAAACGTCTTATTTTGCTTAAAAAATTTAGTATTGATTCTTCAATATATCTGCCGACTTTCTCGAGCGAATTTTATTCAGTATCAGGTTTAAATTATACTGTTTAAAAAATAAGCATTCCTCTTTTTATAAGTATTACAGCGTCTTTAAGCATTGTGTCACGGTAAATTTTAGAATGTTTGATTTAACAGTGTTTGTAGAGTTTTCTAGAGTATTTGAGAATGCTCTAGATGGTTCCGGAATGTTCTAAAATGTCCTAGAAGGTCCCGGAATACTCTAAAAAGTTCTAGAAGACTCTGGAAGGTCATAGAGTATTCTAGAAGAGTGTGGATGTATATAGGAGTATAAAGAGTAGTATGGAAGAATCTAGAAGTATTTAGAAAGTTGTGGTATGATGGATATTTGTAAAGAAGGTTCTAGATGATTAATCTAGACCGTTGATTAGATTTAATCTTAACCATCCATTGAGGAGGTGGATAGCTATAAATAAGAGGTGAGAGTTAGTGTGCGTTGTGTGTGAATCATTTGTAACAAACACTTGAGCAATAAAGTGTTCTTTCCACCAAAGCTTCCTTTCTCTTGTGTTCTCTTGTGTTCTTAGTTTTCTTGCTAAGTATTGAGGGTTAGACTGACTTGGTTTTAGCTCAAGAGGTTAAATAAGTTCGAGTGCCGGTACGGTAGCGTTAGAGTGTGTCCAAGGCCGTGACATGTTGGCATGAGAGCAAGGTTCGAGAGGGAGCACAAGTGGTTTGTGGGTATGGCTTCTAGTATCACCATGGAGCATGTTGAGTCTTAAAGAGGAAGGGATGCTATTCCTTCTCAATGGGGAGGCAAGAATGTCCGTTCTTCAAGTGAGCCTAGAGGTAAGGACTCTAACTTCTCAGAAGAAAGAGTTTATATGTTGGAAAATGTTCTATCCTATATGGATGAGCGCTTCCAAAGGATAGAACATGACAAGGAGACCCTCGAGGCTCACGTGTTGGGAGAACTAGATGCTTTCAAAGAAAGCATGCTCCAAATCAAAGAGAAGCTTGAGAATTCCTTGAAGCTATTTGAGGAAGTTCGGGTTTGATTCGAGGAGGCAAAATCTCAACCAACCATTATAAGGGAGACGACAAAGATTGATCTCCCAAAGCCAAAGGAGTTCAAGGGCGTGAGGGATGCTCGAGAGGTGGAAAACTTCCTATGGCAAATGAAGAGGTACTTTGAAGGCCAAGGGGTGGTCGAAGAAGCAATAAAGGTACGCACTGCAGCTCTCTACCTTTCTGATAATGCTACTTTGTGGTGGAGGAGAAAGTGCGTAAATATGAAAAAAGGGTACTTGCAACATAGCCACATGGGAAGATTTCAAAAGAGAGTTGAAAAGGCAGTTCTTCCCCGAGACTGTGGTTTATGAAGTGAGAAAGAAGTTGAGGGAGTTGAAGCACAAGAGTACGATTAGCGATTACGTAAAAGAGTTCACTACTCTCACGCTTCAAATCCCCAACTTAGCATCAGAGGATGCATTGTTCTTCTTCATTGATGAACTCCAACCTTGGGCAAAGCAAGAACTACAAAGAAGGAATGTTAAGAATGTTGATGAGGCCATCGTGGTGGCCAAATCACTCACTAAGTATCATAGGGGAGACTCTAAACCCAAGTCTTCCTCCAAACCTAATTCTACTAAAGGTGGGGGAGACAAGGGGAAGAGTTTCTTAACCAAGAAGGAAGGAAAATACTCTTCAAAGAAAGCGTACGAAGAAAAGAAGAAGGCTTTCGTGCCCAAAGGAGAATGCTTCGTGTGCAAGGGACTACACCAAATGAAGGATTGTCCCAAGTTAGGGACTTTGGCATCTATCGCCGAGGAATGAGAAGCTCAAACTCAAGTAACTGAGTGTGTTAGATCTATCCAACACATAAATGTTGTGAAGGACAAAGAGGCAAGCACTGCAGATAAGAAAGGCTTGATGTATGTCAAAGCCTTTATCAATGAAAAACCCGTCATAGCTATGATTGACACTGGTGCTACACACAACTTCATCACGCCTGATGAAGCAAAGAGGCTTGGGTTGAAGATCACCGAAAAGAATAGCTAGTTCAAACCCGTGAATACCAAGGGTGAACCCTTTAAGGGAGTAACAAAAGGGGTTGAGATGACTCTTGGTTCTTAGAAGGGCCTTGTGGATTTCTCAGTAGCACCCATGGAAGATTTTAAAATAATCATCGGGCTCGATTTGTAAAGAAAGGCAAATATAATACCTATGCCATACTACGACGTAGTATGTGTCATGGAGAAAGGGTCTCCATGCACGGTCCCTACAGTCTCTAAAGTTGGAGAATCACCGATGCTCTCTGCTATGCAACTCAAGAAAGGGTTCAAGAAGGGAGAGATTACATATTTAGCTCTATTACAAGAGGAGTCAACATCCGAAAGAGAATACGTTCCTCCCAAAATCAAGGAAGTCCTTGAAGAAAATAAGGATGTGATGCCTCCCGAGTTGCCAAAACAACTACCACCTAGGAGGAAGGTGGACCACGAGATTGAATTGGAGTCAGGAGCAAAGCCGCCTGCCTCAACACCTTATAGGATGGCACCGCCAGAACTCGAGGAGTTGAAGAAGCAACTCAAGGATTTGCTAGATGCTGGGTTCATCTGTCCATTGAAGGCACCTTATGGCGCACCAGTCTTGTTCCAAAAGAAGCATGATGGTTCATTGAGACTATGCATCGACTATCGAGCACTGAACAAGGTAACCATCAAGAACAAATACCCCATTCCTTTGATAGCCGATTTGTTTGATCAACTTGGTAGAGCCAAGTGGTTCTCAAAGCTAAATTTGAGGTCAGGATATCACCAAGTGAGGATTGCTGATGGCGATGAGCCTAAGACCACGTGTGTCACGAGGTATGGACCGTATGAGTGGTTGGTGATGCCTTTTGGCTTGACCAATACTCCTGCGACCTTCTGTACCTTGATGAACAAGATCTTTTGACCTTACCTTGATCGGTTTGTATTGTTCTACTTGGATGATATTGTTGTCTATAGCAATACTTTGGAGGAACATGTAGAATACTTACGAACCGTGTTCAAGATCTTGAGAGAGAATAACCTATATGTGAAGAAGGAAAAGTGTTCCTTTGCAAGGGACAAAGTCCACTTCTTGGGACACATCATTAAAGGTGGAACTCTCTGCATGGATCAAGGAAAGGTGAAGGCTATCAAAGAGTGGGAGCCGCCAAACAAGGTATCTGAATTGAGGTCATTCCTTGGGTTGGCTAATTACTATCGGAGGTTTATCAAGGGATACTCCGCCAAGGCTGCACCATTAACTGATCTTCTCAAGAAGAAATATTCTTTGAAATGGTCAAAGGAGTGTCAAAAGGCCTTTGATGAGTTGAAGGCTACTATCACAAAAGAACCAGTACTAGCACTACTCGACTACTCAAAGGTGTTTGAAGTCCACACTGATGCTTCTGACTACGCTATTGGAGGAGTTCTGATGCAAGAAGGACATTCTATTGCCTTTGAGAGTCGCAAGTTGAATGATACAGAGAGGCGATACACTGTCCAAGAGAAGGAGGTGACCGCGGTGGTGCATTGTCTGAGAACTTGACGTCACTACTTGCTTGGCTCGCACTTCATCGTCAAGACAGACAATGTGGCTACAAGCTACTTCCAAACTCAAAAGAAGTTAAGCCCCAAACAAGCTAGGTGGCAAGACTTTTTGGTTGAGTTTGATTTCGAATTCAAATACAAGTCAGGCAAGACTAATGTGGTAGCAGATGCACTGAGTCGTAAGGCTGAGTTGGCGGCCATTTCTATGGTTGAAGGAGATATTGTGCATACCATCAAGGAAGGGTTGCATCACGATCCATTAGCAAAGAAGTTGGTGGAGTTGGCTAGAGAAGGTAAGACCAAAATATTTTGGTTAGAAAACGACCTTCTCTACACTAAAGGGAGAAGAATATACGTCCTTAAATGGGAAAATCTAAGAAGAAAATTAGTAAGAGAATGCCACGACACCAAGTGGGCTGGTCACCAAGGTCAGTGAAAGACCTTGGCACTCATTGAATCTTCTTATTATTAGCCTCAAATGAGAGATGAAGTGGAGAGCTATGTGAAGACTTGTCTTGTATGCCAACAAGACAAGATTGAAAATAAGACACCAAGTGGGTTGTTGGAACCCCTACCTCCATCAGAGCGACCGTGAGAAAGTGTCTCTCTAGATTTCATCTCTGCCTTACCAAAGTCCGAGGGGTTTGGATCTATTCTCGTGGTAATGGATCAATTTTTGAAGTATGCTACCTTTATACCCGCCCCTACTGACTACACTGCAGAGGAGGCAACACGACTATTCTTCAAGAATATGGTGAAATACTGGGGATTGCCTAAGAGTATCATTACTGATCGAGATCCACGGTTCACAGAACGACTATGGACAGAACTGTTCAAACTCCTTGGGTCGAAACTTCATTTTTCAACAAGCTCTCATCCTCAAACCGATGGGCAGACTGAGAGAGTGAATACCTTACTCGAGTGTTACTTGAGGCATTTCGTAAGCGCTAATCAGAAGGATTGGTCAAAACTCCTCGACATTGCTCAGTTCTCATACAATCTGCAAAGGAGTGAGTCTACAGCGAAGAGCCCATTCGAGATTGTGACTGGACAACAGCCGCTTACACCTCATTCTCTTTCTTCCTCTTACTCAAGGAAGAGCCCTGGAGCTTATTGATAGGCAAAATTGTGATTTACTCTTTTTATAACTTGAACAATTCTTAGCAATGGCTCCAAAAACTTGGGGCACACTACTATGGTTCACTCACTTTCTTCACAACTTCGCACAACTAACCAGTAAGTGTACTGAGTCGTCCAAGTAATAAACCTTACGTATGTAAGGGTCGATCCCACGGAGATTGTTGGTATGGAGCAAGCTATGGTCACCTTATAAATCTCAGTCAGGCAGATTATAATAGTTATAAAGGTTTTCGAAAATAGTAATAAATAAAGCATAAAATAATGATAGAGATACTTATGTAAATCATTGGTGGGAATTTCAGATAAGTGTATGGAGATGGTTTGTCCCTGTTGAATCTCTACTTTCCTACTGCCTTCCTTCAATCCTTCTTACTCCTTTCCATGGCAAGATGTATGTAGGGCATCACTGTTGTCAATGGCTACTTCCCATTCTCTCAGTGAAAATGGTCCAAATGCTCTGTCTCAGCACGGCTAATCATCTGTCGGTTCTCGATCATGTTGGAATAGAATCCATTGATTCTTTTGCGTCTGTCACCACGCCCAACAATCACGAGTTTGAAGCTCGTCACAGCCATTCAATCCTTGAATCTTACTCGGAATACCACAGACAAGGTTTAAACTTTCCGAATTCTCAAGAGTGCCTGCCAAAGGGTTCTAGCTTATACCACAAAGATTCTGATCAAGGAATCCAAGAGAAATGCGCTTGGCCTAAGGTAAAACGAAAGTGGTTGTCAAGCACGCGTTCATAAGGACGGATGATGATGAGTGTCACGGATCATCACATCCATCAGGTTGAAGGTCAGTGAATATCTTAGAATAAGAATAAACATGAATTGAATAGAAAACAGTAGTACTTTGCATTAAAACTCGAGGTACAGCAGAGCTCCACACCTTAATCTATGGTGCGTAGAAACTCCACCGTTGAAAAAACATAAGTGATGAAGGTCCAGGCATGGCCCCAGCCCCCAAGGTCTAAGAACTAAATGTCCAAAGATCAATCCAAAGACTACGAATACAATAGTAAAAAGTTCTATTTATACTAAACTAGTTACTAGGGTTTACATAAATAAGTTTAAGTGCAGAAATCCACTTCCGGGTCCCATTTGGTGTGTGCTTGTGCTGAGCTTTAAGCTTTATACGTGCAGAGGCTTCTCTTGGAGTTAAACACCGAGTTGTAACATGTTTTTGGCATTTAACTCTGGTTTGTGACGTGTTTCTGGCGTTTTACTCCAGAATGCAGCATGGAACTGGCGTTGAACGCAAGTTTGCGTCGTCTAAACTCGAATAAAGTATGAACTATCATATATTTATGGAAATATTTGGATGTCTACTTTCCAACGCCATTGAAAGCACACCATTTGGAGTTCTGTAACTCTAGAAAATCTATTTCTAGTGCAGGAAGGTCAGAATCTAACAGCATCAGCAGTCCTTTGTCAGCCTGAATCAGATTTTTGCTCAGGTCTCTCAATTTCAGCCAGAAAATACCTGAAATCACAGAAAAACATACAAACTCATAGTAAAGTCCAGAAATGTAAATTTAGCATAAAAACTAATGAAAACATCCCTAAAAGTAGCTAGATCTTACTAAAAACTACCTAAAAATAATGCCAAAAAGCGTATAAATTATCCGCTCATCACAACACCAAACTTAAATTGTTGCTTGTCCCCAAGCAACTGAAAATCAAATAGGATAAAAAGAAGAGAATATACTATAAATCCCAAAATATCAATGAATATTAGTTCTAATTAGATGAGCGGGACTTGTAGCTTTTTACTTCTGAACAGTTTTGGCATCTCACTTTTTCCCTTGATGTTTAGAATGATTGGCATCTATAGGAACTCAGAATTTTAGATAGTGTTATTGATTCTCCTAGTCAAGTATATTGATTCTTGAACACAGCTACTTTTATGAGTCTTGGCCGTGGCCCTAAGCATTTTGTTTTCCAGTATTACCACCGGATACATAAATGCCACAGACACATGACTGGGTGAACCTTTTCAGATTGTGACTCAGCTTTGCTAAAGTCCCCAATTAGAGGTGTCCAGAGTTCTTAAGCACACTCTTTTTGCTTTGGATCATGACTTTGACTACTCAGTCTCAAGCTTTTCACTTGGACCTCTATGCCACAAGCACATGGTTAGGGACAGCTTGATTTAGCCGCTTAGGCCTGGATTTTATTTCCTTGGGCCCTCATATCCATTGATGCTCAAAGTCTTGGATCCTTTTTTACCCTTGCCTTTTGGTTTTAAGGGCTATTGGCTTTTTCTGCTTGCTTTTTCTTTTTCTTTCATATATATTTTTTCGCCAATTTTCTTTTTTTTTCGCAAGCTTTTGCTATTCACTGCTTTTTCTTGCTTCAAGAATCAATTTTATGATTTTTTAGATCATCGGTAACATTTTTCTTTGTGCATCATTATTTCAAGAGCCAACAATTTTAACATTCATAAACAACAAGATCAAAAATATGCACTGTTCAAGCATTCATTTAGAAAACAAAAAGTATTGTCACCACATCAATATAATTAAACCAATTTCAAGGATGAATTCAAAACTCATGTACTTCTTGTTCTTTTGTATTAAAACATTTTTCTTTTAAGGAAGGTGAAGGATTCATAGAATTATTCATAGCTTTAAGACATAGACACTAGACACTAATGATCATATAGTAAAGACTCAAAACATAGACAAACATATAGCATAAAGTCGAAAAACAAAGAGATAAGAACAAGGAAGTTAAGGAATGAGTCCACTTTAGTGAGGGTGGTGCCTTTCTTCTTAAAGGACCAATGGTGTCCTTGAGCTCCTCTATGTCTCTTCCTTGCCTCTGTTGCTTGATCCCTAATGATTTTGGTGCTCCTATCCTTAGTTGCTCCCAATAATTGTGTGAAGGAAAATGTATCCCCTGAGGTATCTCAGAAATTTCTTGATGAGGGAATTCCTCATGCTCTTGTTGAGGTCCATGAGTGGGCTCTCTTGATGTGCAGTCAAATGCTCTACTACTGAGCTATGGACCCTTGAGATGAATCTCTCCATCTCCCATGACTCAGAGGTGGAAGCAATTTGTCTTTTCTTTCCTCTTTCTAGAGGTTTCTCCGGCCTTAGGTGCCATCAATGGTTATGGAAAAACAAAAAAAACTATGCTTTTACCACACCAAACTTAGAATGTTGCTCGTTCTCCATCAAAAAAAGAAAGAATAGAAGAAGAAGAAGAAAATATTGAGGAGAGGGGGAGAGATGTGTATTCGGCCAAGGGGGAGAAGAGAGGGTTGTGTTGTGTGAGAATGAAGAAGGATATAGGGGTTTATATAGTGGAGGGAGAGGGTATTGGTTCGTCCATTTAGGGTGGGTTTAGGTGGGAAAGCGATTTTGAATTTGAAGGTAGGTGGGGTTTATGGGGGAAAAGTGGATGGATGTGAGTGGTAAAGAGGTGACGGAGAAGAGAGATTGAGGTGATTGGTGAATGAAGTTTGGGGAAGAGTGGTGTTGGATTGTGTGAAATGGAGAGAAGGTGAGTTGAGGTATGTGGGGATCCTATGGGGTCCACAGATCTTGAGGTGATCTTGTGGGGTCCACAGATCCTGAGGTGTCAAGGATTTATCATCCCTGCACCAATTAGGCATGTAAAATGCCCTCTACATGCAATCCTGGCGTTTAACGCCAGGTTGATGCTTGTTTCTGGCGTTAAACGCCAGCTCTATGCTTGTTTTGGGCGTTCAACACCAATAGGCAGCATGTTTCTGGCATTGAACGCCAGTTCCATGCTTGTTTCTGGTGTTTAACGCCAGCTCTCCTGAGGGTGTAATCCTGGCGTTTAAACGCCAGCCTGTTGCTTGTTTCTGGCGTTCAATGCCAGATTCATGCTCTGTTCTGGCATTGAACGCCAGACAGATGCTCCTTACTGGCGTTTAAACACCAGTAAGCTCTTCCTCCAAGGTATGCTGTTTCTTCTGCTGTTTTTGATTCTGTTTTTAATTTTAGTAATTGTTTTGTGACTCCACATGATCATGAACCTAATAAATCATAAAAGAACAATAAAAATATAGATAAATAAAAATTGGGTTGCCTCCCAATAAGTGCTTCTTTAATGTCAATAGCTTGACAGTGAGTTCTCATGGAGCTCACAGATATTCAGAGCATGATGAGGGCCTCCCAACACCAAACTTAGAGTTTGAATGTGGGGGCTTCTCGACACCAAACTTAGAGTTTGGTTGTGGCCTCCCAACACCAAACTTAAAGTTTGATTGTGGGGGCTTTGTTTGACTCTATATTGAGAGAAGCTTTTCATGCTTCCTCTCCATGGTTGCAGAAGAAGATCCTTGAGCTTTAAACACAAGGTAGTCCGCATTCAATTGAAGGACTAGCTCTCCTCTGTCAACATCAATCACAGCTCCTACTGTGGCTGGGAAGGGTCTTCCAAGGATGATGCATTCATCCTTCTCCTTCCTAGTGTCTAAGATTATGAAATCAGCAGGGATGTAAAGGCCTTTAACCTTCACTAACACGTCCTCTACCAATCCATAAGCTTGTCTTATTAACTTGTCTGCCATCTCTAGTGAGAATGTGGCAGCCTGTACCTCAAAGATTCCCAGTTTCTCTGTTACAGAGAGTGGCATCAGATTTATGCCTGACCCCAAGTCACACAGAGCCTTTTCAAAGGTCATGGTGCCTATGGTACATGGTATTAAGAATTTACCAGGATCTTGTTTCTTTTGAGGTAAAGTTTGCTGAACCCATGTATCTAGTTCACTAATGAGCAAAGGAGGTGCATCTTTCCAAGTCTCATTACCAAACAACTTGGCATTCAGTTTCATGATAGCTCCTAGATATTGAGCAACTTGCTCTCCAGGTACATCTTCATCCTCTTCAGAGGAAGAATAGTTCTCAGAGCTCATGAATGGCAGAAGGAGGTTCAATGAAATCTCTATGGTCTCTAGATGAGCCTCAGATTCCTTTAGGTCCTCAATAGGGAACTCCTTCTTGTTTGGGAGATGTCTCATGAGGTCTTCCTTATTGGGATTCACGTCTTCCCCTTCCTCTTTGGATTCGGCCATTTTGAGTATTTCAATGGCCTTACACTCTCTCTTTGGATTCTCTTCTGTATTACTTGGGAGAGTACTAGGAGGAGTTTCAGTGACCTTCTTACTCAGCTGGCCCACTTGTGCCTCCAAATTTCTGATGGATGATCTTGTTTCACTCATGAAACTTAAAGTGGCCTTAGACAGATCAGAGACTATGTTTGCTAAGCTAGAGGTGTTCTGTTCAGAATTCTCTGTCTGTTGCTGAGAAGATGATGGAAAAGGCTTGCTATTGCTGAGCCTGTTTCTTCCACCATTATTAAAGCCTTGTTGGGGCTTTTGTTGATCATTCCATGAGAAATTTGGATGATTTCTCCATGAAGAATTATAGGTGTTTCCATAAATTTTACCCATGTAATTCACCTCTGCCGTTGCAGGGTTCTCAGGATCATAAGCTTCTTCTTCAAAAGATGCCTCTTTAGTACTGTTGGATGCATTTTGCCATCCATTCAGACTTTGAGAAATTATGTTGACTTTCTGAGTCAACATTTTGTTCTGAGCCAATATGGCATTCACATCATCAATTTCAAGAATTTCCTTCCTCTGAGGCGTCCCATTACTCACAGAATTCCTCTCAAAAGTGTACATGAATTGGTTATTTGCAACCATGTCAATAAGTTCTTGAGCTTCTGCAGGCGTTTTCTTTAGGTGAATGGATCCACCTGCAGAATGGTCCAGTGACATCTTAGTGAACTCAGATAAACCATAATAGAATATATTCAGAATGGTCCACTCTGAAAGCATGTCAGAAGGACACCTTTTGGTCATCTGCTTGTATCTTTTCCAAGCTTCATAGAGGGATTCACCATCTTTTTTTTTTGAAGGTCTGAACATCCACTCTAAGCTTGCTCAACTTTTGAGGAGGAAAGAACTTAGCCAAGAAGGCTGTGACCAGCTTATCCCAAGAGTCCAGGCTATCTTTAGATTGTGAGTCTAACCATGTTCTAGCTCTGTCTCTTACAAAAAAGGGAAAAGCATGAGCCTGTAACAGTTAAAAATTAGTAGGGATCTTCTGATGAAAGTCCTTAAAACTTGCAGTTCTATTGCATTAGAGCAACTAGTTGAGGTTTCAGCTCAAAATTGTTTGCTCCAATGGCAGGGATTGAGATGTTTCTTCCATCAAACTTGGAAGTAGGTGTAGTATATTCACCAAGCATCCTCCTTGTGCCTCCACCATTGTTATTGGGTTCGACCATGTCTCTCTCTTTTTCGAGATTCTCTGTAAGGTTTTCTCTGGATTGTTGTGCTTTAGCTTCTCTTAGTTTCTTCTTCAGAGTCCTTTTAGGTTCCGGATCTGCTTCAACAATAATGTTCTTGTCTCTGCTCCTGCTCATATGAAAAAGAAGAGAACAGAAAAAAAAAGAGGAATCCTCTATGTTACAGTATAGAGATTCCTTTATGTGAGTAGAAGAATAAAAGAATAAAAGAAGAAAAAGGTAAGAATCCAAACACAAGGGGGAAGAGTGGGTTTGAATTCTTGAGTAGAAGAGAGGTGTTAGTAGATAAATAAATAAATAGAAGAAGATAAGAGAGAGGAGTTTTCGAAAATTAATTTTGAGAAATAAGTTAGTGATTTTCGAAAATTAGAAAGAGAAAAGTAGTTAGGTAGTTTTGAAAAAGATAAGAAATAAACAAAAAGTCAATTAGTTAGTTGAAAAAGATTTGAAAATCAATTTTGAAAAGATAAGAAGTTAGAAAAGATATTTTGAAATCAAATTTTTGAAAAAGATATTATTTGAAAAGATATGATTAAAAAGATATAGTTGAAAAAGATTTGATTTTTAAAATTAAAATTGATTACTTGACTAACAAGAAACTAAAAGATATGATTCAAGAATTTAAAGATTGAACCTTTCTTAACAAGAAAGTAACAAACTTCAAATTTTTAAATCAATCACATTAATTGTTAGTAAAGTTTTTGAAAATTATGAAATAAAATTAAGAAAAAGATTTTGAAAATTTTTTTAAAAATTTTCGAAAAATAATAAGAAAAATGAAAAAAAATTTTGATTTTTGAAAAAGATTTTGAAAAGATAGGATTTTTAAAATTGAAATCTTGACTTGACTAACAAGAAACAACTTATTTTAAAAAATTTTGACTAAGTCAACCCAAAGATTTCGAATTTTTATGAGAGAAATAAGAAAAAGATATTTTTTTATTTTTTTTGAATTTTTAATGATGAGAGAGAAAAAAACACAAAAATGACTCACAACATGAAAATTATGAATCAAAACACATGATGCATGCAAGAACACTATGAATGTCAAGATGAACACCAAGAAAACTTTGAAAATCAAGATGAACATCAAGACTTATTTTTAAAAAATTTTAAGAAAAGAAAAACATGCAAGACACCAAACTTAGAAATTTTTCATGCTTAGACACTATGAATGCAAAAATACACATGAAAAATAACAAAAAACACAAAACAAGAAAATATGAAGATCAAACAAGAAGACTTATCAAGAACAACTTGAAGATCATGAAGAACATATGCATGAATTTTCGAAAAATGCAAAAGTTTTTAAAACATGCAATTGACACCAAACTTAAAAATTGACACTAGACTCAAACAAGAAACACAAAATATTTTTTGTTTTATGATTTTAAAATTTTTTTGTATTTTTTGAAAATTACTTTTTGGAAAAACGAAAACAAAGAAAAAAATTTTGAAAGATTTTTTAAAACTTTTTTGAAAAGAAAACAAGAAGAAAATTACCTAATCTGAGCAACAAGATGAACCGCCAGTTGTCCAAACTTGAACAATCACCGGCAACGGCGCCAAAAACTTGATAGGCAAAATTGTGATTTACTCTTTTTATAACTTGAACAATTCTTAGCAATGGCTCTAAAAACTTGGTGCACACTACTATGGTTCACTAACTTTCTTCACAACTTCGCACAACTAACCAGCAAGTGCACTGGGTCGTCCAAGTAATAAACCTTACGTGAGTAAGGGTCGATCCCACGGAGATTGTTGGTATGGAGCAAGCTATGGTCACCTTGTAACTCTCAGTCAGGCATATTATAATGGTTATAAAGGTTTTCAAAAATAGTAATAAATAAAGCATAAAATAATGATAGAGATACTTATGTAGATCATTGGTGGGAATTTCAGATAAGTGTATGGAGATGCTTTGTCCCTGTTGAATCTCTGTTTTCCTACTGCCTTCCTTCAATCCTTCTTACTCCTTTCCATGGCAAGTTGTATGTAGGGCATCACCGTTGTCAATGGCTACTTCCCATCCTCGCAGTGAAAATGGTCCAAATGCTCTATCACAGCACGGCTAATCATCTGTCGATTATCAATCATGTCGGAATAGAATCCATTGATTCTTTTGCGTCTGTCACCACGCCCAACAATCGCGAGTTTGAAGCTCGTCACAGCCATTCAATCCTTGAATCCTACTCGGAATACCACAGACAAAGTTTAAACTTTCCGGATTCTCAAGAGTGGCCGCCAAAGGGTTCTAGCTTATACCATGAAGATTCAGATCAAGGAATCCAAGAGATATGCGCTCGATCTAAGGTAGAACGGAGTGGTTGTCAAGCACGCGTTCATAAGGACGGATGATGATGAGTGTCACGGATCATCACATCCATCAGGTTGAAGGGCAGCGAATATCTTAGAATAAGAATAAGCATGAATTGAATAGAAAACAGTAGTACTTTGCATTAAAACTCGAGGTGTGTAGAAAACAGTAGTACTTTGCATTAAAGCTCTCAACAGCAGAGCTCCACACCTTAATCTATGGTGTGTAGAAACTCCACCATTGAAAATACATAAGTGATGAAGGTCCAGACATGGCCGAATGGCCAGCCCCCAAGGTATAAGAACTAAACGTCCAAAGATCAATCCAAAGACTCCGAATATATTAGTAAAAAGTTATATTTATACTAAACTAGTTACTAGGGTTTACAGAAATAAGTTTAAATGCAGAAATCCACTTCCGGGGCCCACTTGGTGTGTGATTGGGCTGAGCTTTGAGCTTTATACGTGAAGAGGCTTCTCTTGGAGTTAAACGCCAAGTTGTAACATGTTTTTGGCGTTTAACTCTGATTTGTGACGTGTTTCTGGCGTTTTACTCCAGAATGCAGCATGGAACTGGCGTTGAACACCAGTTTGCATCATCTAAACTCGAATAAAGTATGAACTATCATATATTGCTGGAAAGTTCTGGATGTCTACTTTCCAACGCCGTTGAGAGCGCGCCATCTGGAGTTCTTTAGCTCCAGAAAATCCATTTCGAGTGCAGGGAGGTCAGAATCCAACAGCATCAGCAGTCCTTTGTCAGCCTGAATCAGATTTTTGCTCAGGTCCCTCAATTTCAGCCAGAAAATACTTGAAATCACATAAAAACACACAATCTCATAGTAAAGTCCAGAAATATGAATTTAGCATAAAAACTAATGAAAACATCCCTAAAAGTAGCTAGATCTTACTAAAAACTACCTAAAAATAATGTCAAAAAGCGTATAAATTATCCACTCATCACTTATCATATGATTAAGTCATGGGAAGAACAAGCAGATGTTACTCGTTCTTACCTCGACAAAGCTGCAAAGAGGATGAAGAAATCGGCATATAAGAAGAGGAGGCATGCAAGCTATCAAGTGGGAGATAAGGTAATGATTAAACTTCTTCCACAACAACTCAAAGCTTTCGCAAGGTCCATAAGGGTTTAATCCCCAAATACGAAGGGCCATTTGAGATCATTGGACGTGTTGGGGAGGTTGCTTACAAAGTACAACTCCCTCCCTCTATGAAGATCCACCCGGTCTTCCATGTGAGTATGCTTAAACCATATCATGAAGACCAAGATGAACTGAGTAGAGGTAACTCGAGTCATGCTCCGTCCGTGGTGATTTGGTCCTTTGATAAAGAAATCGAAGAGATCTTAGCTAATCGCACCGTGCAACGAAGAGGAGTACCACCAAGTATCCAATACTTGATCAAGTGGAAAGGACTCCTGATAACCGAAGCTAGCTGGGAAACTCGTGAAGATTTGTGGCAATTCCAAGAACACCTACGGCGCTATCATGAACAGAACACGACGAGGACATCTGCGCATTAGGTGGGGGAGAATGTCACGGTAAATTTTAGAATGTTAGATTTAACAGTGTTTGTAGAGTTTTCTAGAGTATTTGAGAATGCTCTATATGGTTCCGGAATGTTCTAGAATGTTCTAGAAGGTTTCGGAATACTTTAGAAGGTTCTAGAAGACTCTAGAAGGTCATAGAGTATTCTAGAAGAGTGTGGATGTATATAGGAGTATAAAGAGTAGTATGGAAGAATCTAGAAGTATTTAGAAAGTTGTGGTATGATGGATATTTGTAAAGAAGGTTCTAGATGATTAATCTAGGCCGTTGATTAGATTTAATCCAAACCATCCATTGAGGAGGTGGATGGCTATAAATAGGAGGTGAGAGTTAGTGTGCGTTGTGTGTGAATCATTTGTAATAAACACTTGAGCAATAAAGTGTTCTTTCCACCAAAGCTTCCTTTCTCTTGTGTTCTCTTGTGTTCTTAGCTTTCTTGCTAAGTATTGAGGGTTAGGCTGACTTGGTCTTAGCTCAAGAGATTGAATAAGTTCGAGTGTCAGCACGGTAGCGTTGGAGTGTATCCAAGGCCGTGACAATTGGCTATCCCCCAAATTATACGATTTAAACATTGATTCTGGTAGTGACTTAATTTGGGTTCATTGTGATGCACCATGTAAAAGTTGCACCAAGGTAAATATACATTTTAAGTCACATTATGAAATATTAATAGCAATCATTACAAGCTTTTCATCTTGTCTCTGTCTTGTCTTTCCACCTTTCACAAGCCACCAAATCAATTATATAAAACTATAAGTCCAAAAACAACTTTGTATAACGTGATGAAGAGTTGTGTGCTGAAATTTACTTATCAAATGAATATCAATGTGCTGCTCCGTCGGATCAATGCGACTATGAGATTGAATATGCTAACCAAGGGTCTTCTTGGATGTGTTAGTCCGAAATCACATTACCTTGCCGTACACTAATGGTTATCTGTGGTATGCTCAAGAATAGGTTTTGGGTGCGTGTTTTCTTTCTATTCTTGCCTGGCATATTGATTGCACAATTATGGCACGTGATTTAATATATAAAATTTTAGTATTTTAAAATAAAAAATATCAAAATTTTGTTTAGTTATAATTTTTTTATTTTATTATTTTAATTTAAATTTATTTTATTTTTTGAGTTGATGTTAAATTATTACAAAATTATAACAAAAATAAAAAACAAAAATTAAAAAATTAAAAAGATAAAAAATATTTTGTTATCATTAAAATAACAAAGATAAATCGAACGTTACAATACTCCCTAGTAGTTTAGTTAACGATAATCTATAAAGTCTTTAATTATTTAATAAATTAATATTTTATATATTTTTATTTTTAAATATTTTTAAATTAGTTTTTCGAAATTAAAATTTTTTATACCTTTTATATTCATTTCATCTTTTTTATTTTAAATTAAAAAATTCTTTATATTTATTTTACTTTATAGCTTTTTTTTTTAATCTCATTTCTAACCACGTCTATCACCCGTTCACTACTGTCACCATCATCTTGTTCAAAATTGTATCTCCTTCATCATCTTCGCTCTTTCATCTTCTCGAAGCCACTTTACTTCGCTGGCTTAGTGTCCCGCAGGCCGCAACCGTAGCCACATCATTGCCAGGGACGGAGCTAGATTAACTTTTAGGGAGAGACAAAAAAAACTTTATAATTAACAAAGAATAAAACAAAAATTTTAAGGGCGACTAAACTAAAATTTATGCATAACTTGTAAGAAAAATTTGATAGTTGGGGGAGGCCATTGCCCCCTTTGGCTTGTATGAGATTCCGGCTCTCATTGCTGTCTTCTCTTCTTCGCCGTGGTTATTCGCCGCCTACTTCTCCCTGTAGTGTAAGTGGTGATACTATTGTGCTCTTATATTCTCGGCACCTTCAGCATCCTCCATTCTCGTGCTGCTGTACTTTTTTACTGTCATTCTTCTTTTATTTTTTTATGGTCGTTCTATTTTGCTTGAGTCATGTTCTCTTTTTTTAGTTGCTCTGTTACATTATGTTTGGTTTAAGAAAAAATAAGAGAAAATAAAAAGGATGAAAGGAGAATGAATAAATTATTTTTCTTTATTTATTTGGATCCCAAAGAAAATGAGAAGGAAAAAAAATTTTGTGTGGATCCCGCTAAAAATTTTTTTCATCCATTACAAGCTAGAAAAAAAAATTATATATTTACAATGTTATCCATAGTTATATTATTATTAATAATTATCAGTCTAAATTTAGTTTTAATAGTTTTAATATATTATTATAATAGAAATTCACATTTAAATTTAAACATTATATATATTAGATAAATAATTTAAATTAAATATATAAAATTATAATATTGATAGAATATAATAAAATATAAATAAATAAATAAAAATTTTATATTTTATTTTATTATAAGAATATTAATGTAATTTTATACCATTATGATTTTTTTCTTCTCATTTTTTTTCATCCAAATAAAAGAATTTTTTTCTCTATTTTCTTTTCGCCCACAAATAATTCTACTTTTCTTTCTATTTTTTCTCCTCTCATTTTCTTTTCTCTTATTTTCTTTCCTCTCATTTTCTTTTCTATATCTAAATAAAGTCTTAGTCTATCTTGGATGGGGATCCTCTCAATTTTTTTTAACAATTAAAGGAGTAAAATGTGATCTCTCACCATTAGTTTTATAGGTAGGACCAAGAATAAATATGAGAGAGAAAGAGTAATGAAGGATTAAAGATCACATTTTACACTCTCAATTTTTTTAACAATTGAGAGGATCCATTTCTATTTTGGATTTGTTCATGTATTCTGAAATCTCTTCTTTTATTCTAGATATGTTCTTGGTCTTTTCTTCAAATTTTTATTTTAAATAAAATATTTTTAGGATATTTTAGAATTTTATTCCTATTTTAGTTGTTCTATTCTTCTATTCTTATATGTTCCTAAACTGTTCTTCAATTTTTGCCCCTATTTTAATTGTTTTGATATTCTATTTTTTTCTATTTTAGTGTTTTAAATTAAAATTTAAAATTTTACTTTCTAACTTATTTAAGTAATCTAATCCTAAAAAAATATATTAATATTTAAATTTAATACTAAATAATATATTTAGTTCTATTAATTAAATTCAAATTTACATTCCTGTGTTGTTTCTTTTAGTTACCAAAGAAAAAAAATCAAATTCAAATTCAAATTTTTTAATTTAATAAAAATTTTAATTATTTGAAGAGTATTTTTATCATTTAAAATTATATAAAAAGTGTATTTTAATCTTTTAAAATCAATTTTAAACTTTAACATTATAAATTCATTAAATGATATCAATCCAAATCAGAATTATATTTTTAAACAAAACAAAAAAGGAAAAAAAATTCTGCAATGAAAAAAATATGAATAAAGAAAAAAAAAGGTGAATGATAATTGAAGTGAGATTAGGGTTAGGTAAAAGTTATATAATTAATTTGTTATTGGATTAGTTGTTCGATCTTGTAAGTCGGTCATTAATTTTTATAAGTGCATTTTTGTCTTTATAAAATTACGCATATAAGAGTAATTGATAAAGTAAAATTTAAAATTATGTTTTCTAATTCATTTAAACAAATTTAATTCTGAAAATAATTTTTATTGTTTAAATTTCTAGTTTTTTGATGCATTTAAACAACATCAATACCAAAAGGATATTTTTGCTTTTTTATTAATATTAAAATAAATTTTTTAAATTTTTTAAATTAACCTTTAAAAGAGATAATTTTATCTTTTAAAATTTAAATATATTTTTTAGTTTTTAAAATAATTAAACAACTCTAACCCTAAAATGGTATATTTTTTCTTTTTATAATTAAGCTAAAATGAGTTTTACTCTGTTTAAAATTAAATTAAATTTTTAATTCAAATTAAATAACTTTAATTTTAAAAAATATTTTAATCTTTTAAAATCAATGTCAAAAAATATGTTTGACTTTTCAGTTTTTTAAACCTTTTATAATAATGTTATAATAATCTTTTTTTTTAAATGTTATAATAGTTTTTTTTGTCATGTTATAATAGTTTAATATGGGTAATTAATCCAAAAACATATGGGCTCAAAATGGCCCAAATTAAAATAATAATCTTTGTCTAAACAAACTTTAAATAAGAAAATAAAATAAATATAAGTATTAACTTTTTCTAACTCTTTAAAAAAAGTTTTAGAATTCCAAAATTTCAAGGAGCATTGAATAGGGTCCCGTCTTTAATTAATTGATTAATTAGTTCAGTTCATCACTTATTTAAGACTTAGTTGCCTTAGTTGCTAAGTTTCAGTTGCAAGAAAAGTAGTTCATTAGCACGGGGATAAGATTAAAGTTTTGGAGTTACACACTCGAGTTGCAATTGCAACGGTGCAAGTACTTGAGTAAACTATGTAAAAATTTAAAAAGGGTAACTTAACCTTAACTTAGTAGAGGAATAAATTTAATCTATATAAGCTTGTTAGAATCAAGTTACACATTTGTTAAGAATCGCTCTAAAAGATAATCTAAATTGTAGGATATAAATAAATTATGCACGAATTTATCCTCCTCTAAATACTATAAATAAATGGTTTAATATATACTATATAATTTAAACATGTTAGATTCTAGGTGTACACTAAAATTAATCAACAATATAAAATAATAAATATACATTAAAATATAAAATATATATTAAAAATAAATTAAATTATATATTTATTTATAAATATATATATGATAACTAATTTTAGTAATTAATTTAATATTTAAATAATACTTTTGTAATTTAACTCCAAATTCTTATACTTTAATTAATTTTCTACGATATTTTCCAATCAATATTTCCTAACTTGATCATCAGAATTTTTTACGAATGCACCCATTGTCGTGGAAATATTAACATGGAACAAATGAGAAGATTCATCATAGTTTCGGGTTCGAATTCTACAAATTTATGTTTTATGAAGATTAAAAAGATCCACCTCTCACTTCCAAAATAACACTAATAAAAAAAAGTATATACTTATTTTGGTCCTCAAAAAATTTTAAATTATACATTTTAGTCCCTAACTAAAATTAATTATTCGATTGGTCTATAACAATTAATTTCGTCAGTCACTTAGGTTCTTGATTCCGCCAACTCTAACGAAAGACAAAATGGTCTCTGAAAACCTCTAACATAAAACAAAATAATCCCTGACAATTCTAACAAGGGACAAAATGATCCCTGATCCCTTTATTCGAAAACGACACTGTTCTTCCCCAATTTTATCATATCTCGCATAACCCTAACATTCATACTCTCTTTCTTCACCTTCACAATTTTCTTTTCCATCTTTTCCTTCCTCCTCTTTAGCTCCAAGATTAAGCCATGGTGTAATTGTCACACGTGTCGCACCTATCTCAACATGTCATGGACCACACACCTTCTAAATTTTTGTGATTGGTACATCCACATTCTCTGCACTTCACCCACCAAAAGCATCAACTTCCATGTCTTTGATAACATCACCTCCAATCCCGACAACGTCCACGACATCCTCAAGACCAAGTTTTACAACTACTCCAAGGGTACGCCTTTTTCCAGTCTCCGGCAAACAATATAGATTGTTGGACATTAGGACATCAAGAGAAGATTCTCCTTCGACATCATATGCAAATTACATCACCCAATTCCAAACTAAGTGGGCATAGTTCCAAAAAACAGAGCAATAACTACAAAGAAAATATAAAAACTAGCATAAAACAGCAAATATGGAGCAAAAGAATATAATGATTTTAGCTCCTCTAAAGACACTTCAAGATGAACCTGATCAGTTATACAACATTAAATCATGATCATTCTCCTTCTAACTTTTAATCTGCAGAATTATTGGATTTTTTCATAGATCAGTAAATCATGCATCAAAGATCAACTTCATATGTCTTCTTATTAACCTTAGACTTGATATCTGCACTCATAAGCACATCAATTACTCCTATATTGTCAATCTTGACACTATCGATTTGTGCATTCTACAACTTTCTCTTTTAACTTCATACTCTAATACCAACACTCTATTATTAAAGACAATGTTATTTCTACATATCCATGTGCACCATATTATAGAAAAAAAATAACACCATTCACACTTTTTTCATATCTTTTCTTATCCTTCTATCCATCCACACCTCAAAGCATTCTTTGGTGGTTCGTGACCAAACCCAAATCATACTCCAATCCACTAAGATTGACCCCACAATTTTCATATACAATCACATGAAAAAAACAAGTGATGTACCGTCTCTAATCTATCCTTACATAAGACACAAAAGGATTTCGCTTCTGGTACAATCTTAAACTTACATAATCTATCTCTAGCATTCAATCTTTTTAAAATTACAAACCACATCAGCAACTCAACCCATGAAGGATTTTTTTCTTGTGAACATTAAATTTATAGAGTGTGCATTGTGTAGTTTGAAGTTATAGTGTTAGACTGTTAGTGTTATGCGAGATATGATGAAAATTGGAAGAGAACACTGTCGTTTTCGAACATAGGAGATCAGGGACCATTTTGTCTCATGTTAGAGTTGTCAGTGATTATTTTGTCCTCTATTAGAATTAACGGAATAAAAAACCTAAATGACTCACAGAGTTAATTGTTAGGAACCAATCGAGTAATTAATTTTAGTTGAGAACTAAAGTATCCGGTTTAAAATTCTTTAAAGACCAAAATGAGTATATACTTTTAAAAAAAAGGAAAAAAGGCTACGTCAAAAATTAATTTCACTTTTTATTCATTTATACATGTGTGTAACTCAGAATATTTGTACTTTTTGTTATTGTCGAATGTATATAAAAAGTTTCTCATGTTAAATGTGATGATAATCATATATTTGGTATGTTAACACTGGCAATCTTTTTTCCCCTTTATCGTTTCCATATAAATTATATCCACTTTAATATACATGTGACATTTATTGGTTTCTGTCGTATGTATATGCATGGGAGCTGAAATTATAAATGGAAGTTATCCACAGCAGAAAGATTTTTCTTGTTCCTTGTTTCTTTTCTTTAATATTTTCCCAAGAACCGAAAAAAAAAAAAAAATTGGGCATCGTCAAATACTTAAATGATAACGCCTTCATTATTGAGATCAAAAGTGGTTTTAAAGTAGTGTTTGGATGCAATGTCTAAAAATCACGATCACCCTACGATAAAGCTTCTCTCTCATACCATATTTAATGAAACAAAACTAAATTTTTTAGAGGCCGCCGTAGAAGAGAAGAACTATGGTCTATTTAAATGGAATTAAGGAAAGTCATGTCATCTGGTATGGCACCGCATATTATTAGTTTTGGTTTTGGCCTAACCCTAAACCACTCATGTTTGCACCAAACTTTGTGGCTTTAACTATGGAATGTGACAGATATCAAATTGCTCAAGGAATAATGAAGTGCCAATTTGACAAATCATACAAGCTCATCATTATCATAGGCTTGGTAAGTAAAGAAAATTATTATTCCCTTAATTATTTTAGTTCAACAAAATTAAATTTTTGTGAGAGAAATAACAAGTCTCATACCTGTTTTAAATATTTGTAATATAAAGAATTTAAGTATTATTTAATAGTTATAAATTTATATTTTTAAATATTAAAATATTTAATTTAACTTTATATATTTTAATTTTATTTATTTAGTTATTAGATTGGGATTTATGTTAACGGGTTTAGGATTTTTTTAGAGGATTCAGATAATTTGCATCTCCTATTAATTTATTTAAATAAAAAACCTCAAATATATCCATGATAACTAAATTTTTAAAAAATTTAGAACTAATTCAGCAATAACGCACATAATAACATTTTTTGCTTAAAGTAACCCTTATTTAAAACAACATTTATTAAAAGTTGTCTTAAATAGGCAAAGACAACATTTTTGACCAGTTACCCTTGAATAAGACAAAGATAACAAAATTTTTGGCCAGCCACAAAAATAATTGTCTTTGATATCTAAAACAACATTTTATAAAATGTTGCAATATAAAAATTTTAAGACAATATTTTTAAATAAAAATACATTTTATAAAGGTTGTCAAAAAATTGAATAAATAACATTTATAAAAAGTTGTCTAAAATTGTTCATAATTAAAAATTTAAAAAAATTTAATCATATTTTCACCAATTATTTTTCTAATAAAATAACTTAAAAAAATAAGAACAAATGTATCATGTATGTGCTTCAGTTCACTATCCTAAGCCCTAACACTTCAGTAACCCATCACTAACGGCGACACACTCTTCCCTACCAATCAAGGAATTTCTAACAGCGATAGCAGCTCTCGATCGCCATACTCTCTTCCACATATAATGACTACGTGGTGCTCTCCTCTACGGATGTCGGCGCGGTTATCTTCTCCACGCACGCTGTTCTACGACGACGGCACGGTGCGCTTCTCGTTCTGCACTGAACCACCACCGTTGAGAAATTCATCTTCCTTCTCTTCTCTTTCTCCTTCTTCCTCTTCTTTCTTTGTCTCACCTCCTCTCCGCGAGCTCTATAAACAAGAATGCCATTTTTAGTGATAATAGTACCTTGACTCCTAGGCGAGTGCATATTGGTAAGAAGCTTTTGAATTTTATTATGAAAATAGAATTTCTAAATACATTGATTATGTCTAGAGGCATTTTAAAAGGTTCTTTGAACTCTTCACATACTATTTGTTTTAATTTGCTTTCTTAATTGTACTAATAATAAAAAATTAGACATTATTTATGAATTTGTTATAAGTATGTATACCTTTGTAAGCAATAACCACTGCACTTTGTAATTTAAATTTCTATGTGTGCTAATAAATAATATAATGTGCAAAAATAACTGTAAATAAATTTTGATAAATGTTATTTTAGGTCTATGAAAAGACAATTTAAAAAAGTTTGGACAAGTATTGATTTAGATATATGAAAAAATAACCAAAAAAATTTATATAAGTATTGCGTTATAAGTATGAAAAGGCAACTTAAAAAAAATTGGACAAGTGTTACTTTATGTATTAAAAAATACAATTCATAAAAAGTATTGTCATAAAGTCTTTATTAAAACGTTGTATTTGGGTCCTCTAAGATAACTCTTACGTAGAGTGTTTTTTATTATTATTTATTTTTTTTTTTTGTAGAAAAGACAATGTTTCTTGAAGGTTACCATAAAAAAAGTTCTTTTTGATACATAAAAGTGTTGCCTTAAACCAAAGGTAACGACCATATAGCCAACCCCCTAAAAAGTATTGCGTTTTATCGAAAAGTATTGTCTTTAATCAAAAGCAACACTTTTTTTTATTATAGGCAACTTTTTAAAAGGTTACCTCAATCCAAATTTGTTTAAATGACATGACAACTATTTTTAATTTGTTTATATTGACAGTTATTCTTATAAATTGTTGCTGAATTTAGTCTTAATTTTTTTAAAAATTAACTGTAGAATATATTTAATTCAAATAAAAAATTTATAAAACAAAATTAAAACAAAATAAAATTAATAATAATTTAAATTTTTTTATAATTTTTAAAAATAAAAATATACTTTACCCTATTAAAAGATAATCTTTTAAGTAAAATTCATGTAAAATATTGAACATCTATATAAGTAAAATATTTTTAAAATGTAAATATACTAAAAAAAGCATATAAAAATGATTCAAAATTTCTCTAATAAGTTGACCTTAATTTCTTTCCGAGTCATTGGCGATTACTCTGGTCTGAGACTCTCAGTAGTCTACTTTGACTTGAATTCCAATTACTTTATTTCTTGCTGCTTTCAGCCTCTAGAAAAAGGTGATGTGCTGTGCTCACTTGTTCAATTGTAGGTAGTCATAAATTTTCCATGCTTTCTAAAAGGAAATTCACTCTATCTCTCTTCAACTAAGTCGTTGAGTCCATTAATTACCTGTCAGAATCACAAGCCATCCTACGCCCTTTTTCTTTTCTTTATTTTATTTTATTTTTTCTTTTCAAAATATTTAAAATACAATAAAAATCCATCAAAATTAGTTTTAAATTATTTTATTTTATACTTATTGATTACTTTTTAATAAATATATAATTTTAAATTATTATCTTTTTAACATTATTATTTTTCTTTTTATAATGTTTTGTTTGCTTTGTTTCTCTTTTTTGTTAAATCATATCATGACCTGTAATACCATTTATTTAACATGTTGAAACTAATGTGACTCTTTAATGGATAATGTTACTTATATATTGTTTTTAATTTCTTGTCATAATGATAAAAAATTCTTCTCAACCAATATGAAAGATAAAATAGAATTCATAATAAATAAAGTATAGAGTACGTTAATTTGAGTATTACATTTTATGATTTTCTTAGACAACGATTTTATAGTTAAAATATAATAAAGTTGCTTCAAAAAGAAAACATACACTAACAAATTAAATAAATTATTTTGTTTTAGAGAGAAATTTGCTAATTTTTACAATAAAGAAGCTAAAGAAAAAAATTATTTATGAATTTATCTTTTATGTACATCGTAAAAATATTTATGTATATAACTAAATAATTATATAAAATATTTTATATTATCAAAATATCAAAATTAACTTCAAATCTTATAATTATTCAATATGTTTCTATTTTTTGCCGGTTTTTTATTTAAATAAAAAATTAATTATTTATCACTTTAAATACGAATACAAAAGTATACTATTTTGTTTATTTGTTGTATTTTCGTAATTAAAAAAATGAAAATAAAAAAATTACATTTTCGAATAGTTAGACTGTATTTAGTTGTATTTTCGTAATTAAGAAAAATAAAAATAAAAAATTACATTTTTCGAATAGTTAGACCACGGAAAATGAGACAAAATTATCAATTATTTTCGCACACTTAAACTGCGAAAACAAATTATTTTTAGATTTTGATTATTCATTACATTTTTTTATTGTTAACGTATATAAAGTTGCATCTTTTTCGTTGGAAGTATCTTAAGATGATTCTCTCAATTTTTTTTGTAATTTATTTTTTATACCACAAATTAAATATAGAAAATTTCAATTGATTTGACCTAAATCCAGATAAAAAAATAATTTTGATTGTTAAAAGTTACTTTTTTTTTTATAGAATTAGTGAAATATCATATTGATGAGACATTGTATATAAAAAAAGAAACCACTTTAATAAAGACATTAAAAATATCTTTTTTTAAAAATATTTATATGTGTCATATTATTATTAGATATTTTTATTAAACTGATTAATAATTTATTTTTTAATAAATTAAAATAAAATCAATTTATTATGCCAACAATAATAAATACAATTATCTGTATTATAATTACTAAACCTAATTTAATTTGATTGAATTATACAATCTAAATTAAATATCTTTAAATTTTTTTATAAAAAAAATAAATATATCTTTAATTTTTTATTTTATAAATATTTAAATCTTTAAACATTTAAAAATATAATCAAATTTTTAAAAAAAATTAAATTTATTATTATTATTATAAAAAATTAATTTTATTCTAATTTATTAAAAAATTAAAAAATAATCAACTCATTAATACGTCCCGTCTTTACAAAAAAACGTATCTTTATCGAAACTAAGAAAAAAAGTTGTTTGGTTTTCTATTTTATTCAATTATTAATCCAACAAACATCCACACACATACAAACTGTTTTCGCATTGAGTTTGAGTCCGTGAAGTCGTAAAACTTTTCTGTCTCATAGTTGATAATTTTATTTCGTTTTTATAGTTTAGCCGTGCAAAAATACCGTCTTTTATTTTTTTATTTTAATAATATAACTAAATACACAAAATAATATATTTTTGTATTTGTATTTGTATTTAAATTAGTAAATAATTAATTTTTTTACTTAAATGAGAAAAAGCCATTCTTTGCCTTAAGAAATTAATTAGACGTAATTTACTCTCTGATAATAACTGTTTCCAAACAAAAGATATACCTATGTATTAAGAGACTAAGAGAGTTTTAAAAAATATTTATATAATTGTAAACAATATAAATTGACATAACTATCCCTACTTACATAAGGATTAAGGAGTATATAAAAGAAGTCGGTATATATATATAAATTAAGTATTTAATTATTACATAACGGTAACGACTTTAATTTTAATATAATTATAAAATATTTTATATAATTATTTAATTATATTTTTTTATTAAATGATTATTTAGTATTTTCGTAATTAATATAAAAAATAATTATTTATATTAAAATGACATTTTGCAATTGAACCAATAAAATTATTTTTTATATTCGATTATGTTAAGTGTATATTCAAATCAACTATTAAAATCAGTTATTAATATAAAATAAAAAATATAAAAATCTAATGTAATTAATGTATAATGTATACAATGGTAGTTAACACAAAAATAAACAACACTTTTAAAATTAGAGTAAATATAAATAATTTTTATTTTTAACTCATATTAATATAAATACACATTAAAATAAATTAAAGTATATATATTTATACACATAAATACATTAATAATTAATTATAGTATACCAATAACATTTTTATTTTAGATTACATGAAAATTAAATTTCCTGGTAAATTGGCTGCTGGAAGGAAAGTAGTGGGTACTGGAAACACACGTCACAATCAGAAATTTGATAAATAATTCTTGGTTAACCAACAGTATTTAGCAGCAACACAACTACCTTTGGCCATTCTGGTGGCTTTAATTGAACTCACCTGCAATTTCAAGCACACTTCAACTTCTTATATCCCCAATTCCCCATCTTCCACATTGCTTCAATTCATCCTCAAAATATGGCCACAATAATGTCTATGTCTTTCTCATCTCTTGATCTTTCCTCTTACTACCACCTCATCTTCACTCTCTTGGCCTTCCTTTTATCATGCCTCATTTTCTTACTCACTCACCGAACCAAATCCAAGAAACTCAACCTTCCTCCGGGTCCCGCCGGCTGGCCTATCGTCGGAAACCTCTTCCAATTCGCCCGCTCAGGCAAGCCCTTCTTTGACTACGTCAATGACCTCAAGTCAATCTACGGTCCAATCTTCACTCTTCAAATGGGGACAAGAACAATGATTATACTCACCGATGCCAAGCTCGTCCACGAAGCCATGATCCAGAAAGGCGCCATGTATGCGTCAAGGCCGCCGGAGAATCCTACCAGGACTATCTTCAGCTCTAACAAGTTCACCGTTAACGCCGCCGTTTACGGACCGGTTTGGAAGTCTCTGCGGCGGAACATGGTTCAGAACATGCTGAGCTCCACCAGGCTGAGGGAGTTCCGTACCGTGAGGGACAAGGCCATGGAGAAGCTCATCAACCGCCTCAGAACCGAAGCAGAGAACAACAATGGCGTTGTCTTCGTCCGCAAAGACGCGAGGTTCGCGACGTTCTGCATCCTCGTTGCAATGTGTTTTGGCCTCGACATGGAAGAACACAAGGTGGAGAAAATAGATCAAGTGATGAAGAACGTTCTCATAACTCTGAATCCAAGACTCGATGATTACCTTCCGATCCTGAGTCCTTTCTTCTCGAAACAGAGGAAAAGAGCGCTACAAGTTCGAAAGGAACAGGTGGATTTCATTGTACCGTTGATTGAACAGAGAAGAAAAGCTATAGAGAATCCAGGCTCCGACGAAATCGCAACAACTTTCTCATACCTTGACACACTGTTCGATCTGAAGGTTGAAGGGAGGAAATCTGGTCCTTCAAATGATGAATTGGTTTCCCTCTGCTCAGAGTTCCTGAACGGGGGAACGGACACGACGGCGACGGCGGTGGAATGGGGGATAGCGCAGCTGATTGCGAATCCGGAAGTCCAAGAAAAGCTTTACAGAGAGATAAAGGAATGTGTTGGGGAGAAGAGGGTGGATGAGAAGGACATAGAGAAGATGCCGTATTTGCATGCGGTGGTTAAGGAGCTTCTCAGGAAGCATCCTCCAACCCACTTTGTGCTAACACATGCTGTTACTCAGCCTACAACTTTGGGTGGATATCATATTCCCCTTTTTGCAAATGTTGAGGTCTACACCCCCGCCATCGGTCAGTAATTAACATTCATTTTCTTCAACACTCTTTTGGATTTGTGTAAAAAAATATTAATGTTAGCTAATGATTGGTTAAAAATAATATAATTTGATGGCATTTTAGCACTCCTCATAAAAATATAAAAAATGTATAGAAAAAATAAGAAAAATTGGGTTAAATATTGGTTTACAAAAATTGATTTTTAAACTTTTTCTTATTAACAAATTACTTCAATTTTATGTGTGTATTTGTCTATACATCAAATATTATTATTAGTGATATTGTATGATCAGGTCATTTTGATAATTAAATTTAATTAAGTGGGTTTAATAACTTAAAGAATTAATAACAACAAATTTTAATTGAAGAAAAAAAAAAGAAGAAAGAGAGGGAGAGAAGCATAAAAAAACGAAAAAAATTATTTAATTAAATTTAATTACAAAAATAATTTATTCACCTAATATTTTTTTATTAATATTATAAAATTGTTTTTCAAAGATATACTTCAAAAGTAATCAAACTTGTTCTTCAAATTTATTCTCTCTGTAAGAGCAGAGTGTATAAATGCTTCTTGAGTTTATATCCAGGAGCGAGTTAAGTTGAACTTTAGGAAAGAGTACAAAAAATAATCGAAATAGCGTAAGTAGATAATGAAAATAATAAACACAATAGATATATCAGATATTCATTTACTAGGAATGCGGATAATTATTCTAATATTAAAACTTAGGTGAATAATTTAGAGTGTAGTGTGTTTTTATTTTATTGGGCCAATTTTATAGTTTATTGTTTACATTGTTCACAAAAATTATATTCTACCTAGCAAAGTCCAAAATAATTTTATAAAAAAAAAACTAAATAAAAATTTTGAAAAGAGTTAAACTGAACAATCATTATAAGAAAATGAAATTTGGGTGTCGTTGTCCAGGTTCTCGTCAAGGAGGCTTCATAACGTGTCTTAATTGTTACCCAGACATCCTTGCGTTGTTTGTGACTGCTCTTTCAAACTTATAATATTGTTCATTCTATCTATCATTCTGAAATGATCTAACATAATTTTTGAGAAAATTACTATAAAAATTTGATTAAGACATCTATAAATATTCATTAACGTTATTCATATTGTATTTGTGGGACATATATATAGGTGAGGACAGAAGGCTCTGGTCAAACCCTGAGAAGTTTGACCCAGATAGGTTCATCACAGGCGGTGAAGAAGCAGACATAACTGGAGTGACTGGAGTGAAGATGATGCCGTTCGGTGTTGGGAGAAGGATATGCCCTGGTTTGGCCATGGGGACAGTGCACATTCATCTCATGCTGGCTCGGATGGTTCAGGAGTTTCAATGGAGTGCTTATCCGCCTGGCAAGAACATCGATTTCTCTGGCAAGCTTGAGTTCACTGTGGTCATGAAAGAACCTCTAAGAGCAATCGTCAAGCCAAGACCTTAAACAACAACGATCTGTATACGATTCCTGATTCCTTATTTTTCTTGTACTCAGATAGCACTTGTGAGTTGGAATCGCATTTTATTTTATAATAAGGACCTAACGAATATACGGTGAGTATAAGAAAAATCAGTCTTTACGAAAACATTTCTTAAAAAAAATTATTATATCATTGTACAATTTTTGGTGGTTCTTCTTACATAGTGATATTGCTGTATTTTATTATTTATAGATATACCATGTTTGTGATGATTTATAAACATGCAGCTCTCTAAGCGTTGTATCCAATTGTTACAAACTTAAATTGGAGGAACTTTGGTTTGTGTGACTAATGAGTGTTTGTATTGAGGCAATTCAATTCAAGTTGTGGATTTCTCACCCCAGTCTCACTTGAGTCAATTTTCATTTATGGAATGCTTTTCCGTGGTACAAATTTGATGATGAAAACAAAGACAATGTACCCGTGTAGCCAATAAACCTTTTTTTTTATTTTGAATTTTTGATACTTGCTTAAGTATAAAAGTAAACTGACCATTCGACTAACTCAAATTAGTTGTAGCCAATAAACTTTATTTAGTTGTAGCCAATAAATTTTATTAGATTTAATAAGTAACTATAATTTTAAAATGGATTAAAAACTGATATTTAGTGACAATCAATAATACGTACATTACATCTCAAAATTAATTAGAATCACATCCTCCCAAAATTTTCGTATATTTTAAATTAGTATAATTATAAAAATATATTAATGGTCTAATTAATTTTTAAAAGATAATTATTTTTTAAATTCGTTTTTAAAAAATTTTATTAATTAAATTAATCTTTTAAAAAATTACAAATTAATTATTTTTATCCTTCTTTTACTTTATTAATAATTTTCATTAAGAATTAATAATGTAAGATATTAATTAAAAATATATATAATATCTAATATATCTAATTAAATATTGACTAAATATATTTATAAAAATTTATCAATTTAACTCAAAAAAAAATTGAGATGAATTCATACACCGATATTCCAAGTGTTTAGAACAAAGAAGGGAAAATATGCAAAGAATAAATCTTGGTGTAGAGAGAAAAGGAAACTTTTGACCGAAGAAATTGTATTCTGTACAAAATATGAAATGTACAAAAGCAAAGCTTTTACTCTCTTCATTGCACACTTCCTCAGGAGTGATAACTAACCAAGACTAGGGCTGGCAAAGCAGGCTGAGCGCTTCAACTCGCACCGCCTAAATCAACACTATAAATAGAATAGATTGGCCCATTCCATCAATTAAGGTAAGTTCATAATGTTAGTCCGTTCTATTTTATAACAGATTAACGGATTAGTATGTTTGATTTTTTTCTAATAAAATTTATTAAAATTAACTAAAAAATAATAATTAAAAAATTAAATACAAATAAAAATAGTCAAATTATAATATAATTTTTTTTAAGACTCTTACAAAATCAAGAATCATTACTTATGTTTGGTAAGTCGGATACCGGATGGTTCGTGGAGGTCTCTAGAATGTGAGAGTGGGTTCCCATCTGTTTCTGATTTGTGGTACGAAAGATGGAGCAGCCGATTTTTCGAGTACTTCAAGTGGAGTAGAAGGTGTCACCTGCAAGCACACTCCAACGCTCAAGTCAGTAAAGTATATAGGTGATATGAAAGCTGAGAGTAAGATGACGTACCTTGGGAGAAGGATAGGACCCTCCCCTTATATACCTTGTCAGTAGGGCAGGCCCCACAGAGAAAAGCCTCCTTCTAGAATAGTTCCTTTTCCACAGCTGTCATGCAGCTGGCACCAAGGGTGCGTGGGCGGGTCACCAACCAGACGGGACACACGCGTTGACCCATTCAAGCGGGTCGAAAAATCTTCGGGCCAGATTGGCCGATGTGCCTAGCTGGGTTGAGCCGTAACAACTTACTAGTCTTGATTTTAGTTTGTTCACTATTCTCTACAAGCTCTATTTTTCAATTACGTAAACCCTAACCCAATATAATCTAACATATTAAATTGATAAATTTTATAAACATATTTATTTAGTGTCAAGTTAAACATATTAGGTATCATATATAGTTAATATTTTATATCATTAAATATTGACGAAAATTATTAATAACGTGATGAAAAAATTAATTTATAATTTTTGAAAAACTAATTTGATTGGTAAAATTTTTTAAAATCGAATTTGAAGAACAAATTATTTTTAAAAGACTAATTTGACTAATTTATAAACGAGTTAAACCAATTAAGAATCAGTAGCCAAACTAGTTTGGTTCTTACTCAAAACCATTTTGTTTCAAGTTGTGGCAAACTAAAGAACCGGCCAAAAACAAGTGAATCAAAGGAATTATGTCAAAATGACATCGTTTTAGACAAAAAAAATAGCGAATATGCATGGTCATAGGGGTGACAAACGCGTCGAAATTTGTCGGGCCGGTTCGCGTAATCCGTTAAAAAAGGCATGTTGGGTTGAAAATTTGAAACCGCCAAATTTAAAAAGTCCGCCTAACATACACCGTCTAATCTTGTGGACTTTGGCGGGACGGGATAGGCTTTTCCGTCGGGTCAGACATTTTTTTTGTTTGGGTCATTTTTTTTACAAATTTCTATGATATTATTGATCTACAAGAAAATGAAAATGATAATTGAATGTGTTCTAAGTTATATTTTGAATTATGTTTATGTTTGATTGATTATAAACTTAAAGATGTTTAATTATATGTTTTGAATAATATTTGTTTTACTTTGGACAATGTTAGTTTTATTATTTTGTTTCAAAAAATTTGTTTATAATTATGTTTATTACATATTTATAATTATAAAGATTTTAATATTTGTGAATTTAAAAATTATAATTTTTTTATATTTTAAAAAATTATAAATTTATTGAAATAGTTAAAAAATTATATATATTGTTTAATATTTAATCATTAAAAAAATAGATTTGACAAATTTGGCCCGCCAATCTACTAGTCCGCTGTTAGGCAAAGTAGAGGAAGGACTCAAAATCGCTTCACTAAACAGAATGGAGCGGACTAATCCATTAGATAACAGATTTTTAGTGGAACGAAATGGAACGGAACGGACTTTTCCGTTTGCCAACCCTAAATAGCAATATCTTAATATCCTTTCTTGGTTTCTCACTTTGTCCCTTTCAACCGCTTCTCCCCCTCAAGTTTGCTATCGTTTTGGTTATGGCAGCCATCGTTCTCTCGTCCTGCTTCCGATGATTGTCTCCTTCCCATCTTGCCTTTCAATCGTCTCCTTCCCATCTTGCCTTTCAATCGTCGTCTTCATCGCCTCTCATCATTTTTAATTTATCGTTGTTACTTCATTGCCTCTCTCTTGTTCTTTTGGACGAAAGTCTCTTGTCCTTCTTTTATCCCTTTATTGTTGTTGAGTTTTTTGTTGTTATAGTTGTATGGATTTAGATGTTTAGTTGTTAATAACCCAATTTGTAATTACTTATTCTGTTGTTCGATTAAGCTTGTTATTGCTGCTATTGTACACTTACTAAATTGTAATGGTTAGTGTTGTCATGCATGATTCATTGAATTAATTGTTAATTGAGTTGTCAATTAATATACTAAAAACTTTTAGAAAAATGTATTTTTTTTACATTATTTAAATTCATAATTAGAAAATATGATTTTTTATTAACATATTCATGTTTACTTTTTTTGGCCAAAATTTATATTAGATTCCAAAATTTTGATTGTTTATTGCAAAATTTAGTGTAATTTAATTTTATAGATTTCATAAGAAAAACTTTAGCTATGTATAATTTTTTTTAACATTTAATTAAGATATAATGATTTTAAAATAAAACGTGTTAAACGACTAACACAATTACATGTTATGTAGTTTTAATTGAAATTATTATAAATTAACATAATCTATATATAATTTGGTTCATTTATTTTTAAGGTATTATTTGTTAAATTATTTAATGAACAAAAAAATCTTCATGTTTTGATCGATGACAGGGTTTACATCTAGTTTTTAATGGTTTCTGGCTTTGTGCTGTACACTTACTTTTTTTGTTAGTTGGAGGAGCAGGGCAATTCGCCATTGGTAACACTTACCAATTACCATCCATTTAATGCTCCCAAACATAGAACAAACATCTTCATTATGTCATGTGTATGGACCACTTTCTCTCCTAACTTTGGCAGCATTTACAATTTCCTCTCAATGATGTTAATAACTTTCAAATTTTTGCATCTTAAGATTTTGTTATACTTTCTCATTAAGACATTAATGTGAAAAGTATTTGGGAAGGCCGACTTTATATATATTTTTTAATTATTATTATTATAAAAGTTTCTTGGTGGATGTTACAATACTCTCTTTATGTTTGGAGTTTTGAAACTCCTTTATATTATTAATATTGTAATGTGTGTTGGCACAATTTTCTAATAGGTATTCTATTAATAGAGCTTTTATTATATATTGAAAACTTCATCAAATAATTAATGTCAACAATATTTTTTTAAAAAATTAATATTTAAAAAATTAACACTAACATAAAATTATATTTTTAAATAAAAACCATAAAATAATTATAAATATTAATAGAATACGTTGCTTAATAAAACAAAAATAAAAAAAAACGTTGCTTATAAATTATTTTTATAAATTAATAATTTAATCTCCCATCTTTACTTATTAAGCAACATTTTTTTAATTATTGTTTTATTAGTGTTAATTTTTTTATTGAAATAAAATAAAAAAAATTATTGTTTCCATAAGAATTTTTTTATTTTTATCTTTTAAGATTTATTTTATTTTAAAATTTCATAAACTCATTACAATCATACTGGTATATTTTTATTTTTATTAATTTAATTTTATTCACATAATTTAAAATTTTAAATTATAAAATCTTTAAATTAAATTTAAATAAATATAATTTAATTAGAAACTTAATTTAATTTAATAAAAATAAACGTATTCATATTATTATATTTATATGATTAATTATATTTATTCGATTTAAAAAAATAACTATTTAAAATCGTTAATTATAAATTAAAAAATTAATATATTCGTATTATTTTTAATACGATTATGTTTACAATACTCCCTAATAGTTTAGTAAATCAACCGTGTATAAAATGTTTAATTATTTAATGAATCAATACTCTATATATTTTATTTTTAAATTAGTTTTTTGCAGTTAAAATTTCCATTATTTTCTTTATATTTATTTTACTGCTTCTGTTTTAAATATTAAAATCCTTTATATTTATTTTACCCCATGACTCTCTTTCTCAAATCTCACTTCTAACCAAATCTATCACTACCGTTCACTATCGTGATCGGTGTCTCGTTTAACGTTACATCTCCTTCATCATTTTTTATTATTCTATTCGGATATATTTTTAAACTATCTTCAATTTTTGTCCCTATTTTAATTGTTCTGGTATTCTATTTTTGTTCCTATTTTAGTGTTTTAAATTAAAATTTAAAATTTTACTTTCTAACTCATTTAGTAATCTAATTCTAAAAGAACATCTTAATATTTAAACTTAATACTAAATAATATATTTGATTCTATTAATTAAATTTAAATTCACATTTTCATGTTGTTTCTTTTATTTACCAAAGATAAAAAAAATTCAAATTTAAATTTTTATTTTTTAATTTAATAAAACAACTTTAACTATTTAAAGAGTATTTTTATCATTTAAAATTATATGAAAAGTACATTTTAGTCTTTTAAAATCAAATTTAAATTTTAACATTATAAATTTATTAAAGAGTAAAGTACTATTTTTGTCCTCAACATTTGGGATAAGTCTCAAAGTTATCCCTAATGTTTAAATCGTCTTATTTAAGTATCTAACATTTTAAAATTGGCTCCATGTTGTCCTGCCGTTAGAGATCTGTTAACAGAATTGACGACGAGACAAAATTGAGACTATTTTAAAATGTTAGGGACGTAAATAGGACGAAAACGTTGGAACAAATCCCTAATAGCAGGACAACATTGAGCCAATTTTGAAATGTTAGGTAGCATTTGTTGGAGAGACAGAGACGAAAAGACTGAAACTGAGAGACATAGACTAAAAAGACAGAGATTGAAATAAATCTCAGTATTCTATTTGGTGCAAAGTGGGAGACAGAAATTAAAACAAGAATGAAACTCTAATTTAATTTGTACAAAGGGTAAAATTGGAATTACTTAATTGAAATGAGGATATTTTAGGTATAAAATCTTTAAAAATTTTAGTCTGTTGTGTCCCTACTTTTTGGAGGTACTGAAATACTGAAATTTTAGGGGTAGAGACAGAAATTTTAGTACCAGTCTCTGAACCAACAAACATGATACTGAGTCTCTGTCTCTTAGTCTCTGTCTCAATAAGACGATTTAAATATTAGGAACAATTTTAGGACTTACCCCAAACGTTGAGGACAAAAATGATACTTTACTCTTTATTAAATGATATCATTTCAAATTAGAATTTGATTTTTAAATAAAATAAAAAAATATAAATAAAAAAATGAATGATAATTAAAGTGAGATTAGGGTTAGATAAAAATTATATAATTTATTGTTAAATTGGTTGTTTGAGCTTGTAAGTCGGTGTTAATTTTTATAAGGACATTTTTATCTTTATAAAATTATCTATAAGAATATTTGATAAATTAAAATTTAAAATTTTATTTTCTAATTCATTTAAACAAATTTAATCCTAAAATAATTTTTATTGTTTAAATTTATAGTTTTTGATGCATGTAAACAACGATCAATACCAAAGAGATATTTTTGTCTTTTTATTAATATTTAAATATATATTTTATAATTTTTAAAAAAGATAATTTTATCTTTTTAAATTTAAATATAATTTTTTATTTTTATTCTTTTTAAAATTAAATTAAATTTTTAATTCAAATTAAATAACTTTAATTTTAAAAAACTTTTAGTCTTTTAAAATTAATACGAAAATATATGTTTGACTTCAATTTTTTAAATCATCTCAATTTTATCTCTTATATATACTATTAGGGAGTATTGTAAACATAATCATATTAAAAATAATACGAATATATTAATTTTTTAATTTATAATTAACGATTTTAAATAGTTATTTTTTTAAATCGAATAAATATAATTAATCATATAAATATAATAATATGAATACGTTTATTTTTATTAAATTAAATTAAGTTTCTAATTAAATATATTTATTTAAATTTTAATTTAAAGATTTTATAATTTAAAATTTTAAATTATGTGAATAAAACTAAATTAATAAAAATAAAAATATACCAGTATGATTGTAATGAGTTTATGAAATTTTAAAATAAAATAAATCTTAAAAGATAAAAATAAAAAAATTATTATGAAAACAATAATTTTTTATTTTATATCAATAAAAAAATTAACACTAATAAAACAATAATTAAAAAAATGTTGCTTAATAAGTAAAAATGGGAGATTAAATTATTAATTTATAAAAATAATTTATAAGCAACGTTTTTTTTTATTTTTGTTTTATTAAGCAACGTATTCTATTAATATTTTATAATTATTTTATGATTTTTATTTAAAAATATAATTTTATGTTAGTGTTAATTTTTTAAATATTAATTTTTTTAAAAAATATTGTTGACATTAATTATTTGATGAAGTTTTCAATATATAATAAAAGCTCTATTAATAGAATACCTATTAAAAAATTGTGCCAACACACATTATAATATTGATAATATAAAGGAGTTTTAAAACTCCAAACATAAGGGAGTATTGTAACATCCACCAAGTTTCTTTAATAAATAATTTATAAAATTTTTGTAAGTGATTATTTGACTTAGTTTTGGGGCATGATGCACAATCACTACTATTCACTAAGAAGTTAGGCTAAGGAATAATATTTTTTTTAAAGAGTAAAGACTAAATTCAATTTTTGTTCATTTTATGAAGGATAAAATATTTTTTGTCCTAAAAAAAAGATATTTTGCCTCTTAATCTTTTTATTTTAGGACAATATGATTCTTTTATTAAAAAATTCATTAAATAAGAACGAAAATTATTTTTGTGGGAGTTTTATTTGTAATTTGTGAGATTTTAAACTCTACAAAATTCTTTTCAATAATATAATCAATTATGATCACTACTACTATCACCTTCTTCATCCTCATTATTATGACTTCTATCTTTACTATTTTTACTGTCTAATATTTTATTACCATTGTTATCTCCTTTACTGTCATAATCGATCGCCAATACAAATATCATCAATATTAATATTATCTTATTTCATTTTTTGTTCGATATTATTTTTTCTTTAAAAGATCTTCGTATTGCAATTACTTTTTTTTTGCGACAGTCTTTCTCCACTTAACCACCACTGATAAAAAATTTTTTTAAAAATAAACTTATTAATAATTTGTAAAAGTTTAAAACTCCACAAATTATAAATAAAATCTTCACAAAACTAATTTTTGTTACTATTTAATAAATTTTTTAATAAAAAAATTATATTATCTTAAAATGAAAAAGTTAAGCATCAAAGTGTACCTTTTATTTTTAAACAAGGAGCGCATTGTCTTTTTTCTTCTTATAACAGCTCCAACGCCTCCAAATGTAAATTAGCTATGTTAGAAAAACAACACTATAACAATTAATTTTAGCCTATTAAAATTTTGTATGCATGTTTAGCTGTTTACAAACTATCAATTTTGAATTTCTGTTCATATATTAACTATTTTAACATATAACTTTTAAGCTAATAATGAAAACCGAGGCATCTCATCCAACATTAAGTCACAAACTTATCAATTAAAGTCGTTACTACTACTCTCTAAGAAACTATATGCAAACCGTACGTTTTAGAGATTCTCTATATTGGTTTTGATCTATCTTGTGTAGAATTTCAGCAAGACAAGAAAACTTTATGAATTGGACAATTATGAAATTAAGTAATGCAGTCATGAATGAAATATTCGACTAATCTTATATGAAAATGAAAGAACTAATAACTACAAAAGATGTATTTTTCTCCATACAAAGTGCTATTTTGATTGAAGCATAAAATGCAATCGTGAATGAATTAACTAATAGAAAATACTTGTATTCTAAGAAAGTATCGTCTCTGGTAGATATATATACAGTAAATTGGGAATAAATGCTCTTAATTTTTAGTTTTACTTAATAAGATACTGTGATATTATATATTTTAAAATAAGATAAAAAAATATGAAAATATTAAAAGAATTAAAAATTATACTTTACTAATTTACTCTCTCAATTACAAAGATCAATTCCCAAATAAATTATATACGATAAATTTGCTAGTCTTGACTAAACATTGTCCGAGAAAAAGAAATAAACAAAATGAGATGAAACATTAATTTGAACAAAACCAAAAGTTGCTGAAAATTTTGAGTATGTAATCTGTGTGGAAGATAAAATTAGAGTTTTATTGAGGCACGGCTTTGGAATTTGAGAGGCTCATGGAGACTTAAGAAATTTGTGTCGGAGCAAGTTTCATATTTTGTTTTATCTCTGTGTCCCTCGATCTTATTCTGTGAATACGGAACGTTTCTCCTTCTTTCTCCAAAATCGCCATTTCTACGTTTCTTGTTGGCCTGTAACATGTTGTAACTTTAGGTTAAGGTTCCCAACCACAAGAAATTACATCATGCAATGTAGTTGATTCACTTTGTTTTCTTCCCCGCCATTGTTCGCTGGTCTTCAAAACCTTCCCCCACCCTTCCTTGAAATCATTCACACTCCTCATGAGTAAAAAGTAAAATTCGTCCTTAGAAAATTATTACTTCTTTAAATTAGTCTTTGAATTTTGTTTAGTAGAATTTGTCTTTAAATTTTTTTTTTATACTCACATTAGTCCTTCTTCCTTTGCTTATAAAGTTAGAATGTGCTAATATAACATATTTAAGTAATGTCACAACACGCACCTATAATTAATTGCTAATATGATAAATTTATAAAATTAACTCAAATCATATTTAAATTGAGAGAATTTTAATGTTTCACTTTTTAATTTGAAATTAATTTGATCTAATTGTGTAAACTTGTCATGTTAATATCTAATTAAAACTATCATAGATATAAGGATTTTTTTCGAATATAAAATAAAAAAATTAATTAATTCTTGAAATAAGATTTTTGAACTTTATTTTTTGAAATACGATTTTTTTTTTTGTAATTAAGGCAAATTCGTCGCACCCCCGATGAACTCTATGCTACGTTTCCAAAATAAAAGGATGTCTGTTGGAGAGCGGAACAAAGAGCCACAATTTCATTGTCCACTTTCGTTTTTATTATTGACATTTTTTCTCTACAATGTCAAGGAATCCATTGTTATCCATTCATTACGATGGTGAAATAGTGTATGATAAAAAATGTTCTATCATTTTTAGATCGGGGCAACTGATAATTACCTATATGACATCGGAAGTCAACAGTCTAACAGTGTTGAAGAATCTGATATTGCATTCCGTCGGACAACAAAAGGCAAAAAGGGAAAAAATTTACTACAGATATCCAACCGAACTAGATGGGAGTTTGTTTTATAAAAGGTATATTACATTTGTCTTCTCTCTGTTGCTAGTATATTTATTAGACCACGATTGTGAGAAATATTTGTATTGTTTTGAATTAGGTATCGTTTACGTGACGACGAGGACGTACGGATTATAAGGTCGTGGCACAACCGATGGACAAATGTTCATCTGCTGGAATTATTCGTATTTTTCAATGAGTTGGGTGGTCGAGGATCATCTACAGATACTGTCGATGATAGCCTGTTGAGTGGAGCTGTTAGACGAACTACCAGAAGGACGATGGTGGATCTAAATATGCCACTTGAAGGTAGTCAATAGGGGTCTAATGTTGAAGTTCGTAATATTGACTTAATGGATGACGGTGTTGAAAGTCATGAGGATTTTATTATTAGGGATCTGATGATAGCTCAGTATGAAGTTAACCCTGATGATGGAGACGATGCTGATGAAGAATTACCCGAAATTCCTGATGATGGTGACAAGAAAGAAGAGATGAACTACTATAGTGACACCCAAATCGCTTTGACACAGCCTGCCATTTCTTGACCATATGACTGGCCGGATCATTTCACGAGGTTGAATCTTGATGCAATGACTTCTGATTGGTCGTTTACCCAGGGAGACCCCAAAGAGGATCCAAGCAATGAGTTTGAGGTTGGACAACAATTTAAGAACAAGAAAGAAGTCATGTTGGCAGTTAAGCAGTACAGCATTAGGAGGGCTGCGGAGTACAAAATAGTAGAGAGTGACCATTTGGGGTATAATACACAATGTATCCAATTTGGACCCGGTTGTAATTGGAGCATACTCATATCATATCGCTGAAAGCAAGAAAAGTTGGAGGTTAGGAGATACACTGGTCCTCATACTTGTATGCACACATCGATGGGGCAAGACTATCGTAGGTTAGATTCGAAGGTGATTGTGCAACATATTTTCACGATGGTCAAAGCCGATCCAACTATCAGCATCAGGGTTCTGCAAGAAGGTGTGGAGAATCACTTTGGTTACAAGGCATCATATAGAAAGTTTTGGCTTACAAAACAGAGAGTCATTGCTAGAATATATGGTGATTGGGAGGAGTCATACAACGAGCTTCCTCATTGGTTATTCGCTATGCATATATACTTGCTTAGTAAGATTTATTTCATTATGGTTATTCGCTACTAAACAATTTAAACATGTATAAATAGCTAACTGAAAATGTGTCTTTAGGTACTTGGGTGCAACTAGTGACACAGTTTTGGCCTGGTTCCGCCGACACTGTCATGTTGCATCACGTTTTTTGGACGTTTCCACTGTGTGTTGAGGCTTTCAAGCATTGTAAGCCACTTATCTCCACTGATGGCACCCACTTATATGGTAAATACGGTTGGACCTTGCTGATGGCCATAGCCCGAGACGGCAACGCAAACATTTTGCCTATTGCATTTACTATTGTCGAGGTTGAGACGAAGGAGGCTTGGTTGTTCTTTCTTTTATATCAGCGGCAGCATGTGACACCACAATCCGGGGTCTTAGTGATTTTAGACAAACACAAATACATTGATGGTGCACTGAACACCGAAGAAAGTTTATGGAAACCACCTTATGCCTTCCAGGAGTTTTGTACAAAACACTTTGCAGCTAACTTCATAACTCACTTTAAGAACAAAGACTTGAAGAAGGTTCTGATTAACGCAGCGTATTCAAAGTCGCAGCGTGAGTTCGCTTATTATTTTGGCCGGCTGAGGGGCAAAAATGTAGCAATCACAAACTGGCTTGAAGAAATGCCTCAGTCACAGTGGGCACAGTATGCTGATGAGTCCAGGCCTCCGAGTGATGTGATCCAGAGGGTCTCAGGGACAAGTAGTCTCCGCGTACGGGTCCTGAAAGAGACCCAACCGTCTGGCTAGCATCCTCGGCCTGGTGAGCTGGCGAGCTAACGGAGTCTCTGTTGCGGTGAACCTCGTCACCAACTTGCCTCCCTCGGCCTGCACCGCATCTACCTCTCCCTCTGGCTCTCCCCCACCCCTACATCTCCCTCCTCCGGCATCTGGCATCATCTCTGAAAGGTGACCATCATCCGGCTGATATAGATCTGGAGCAAGTGGATGGTGAATGGGCAGGTCCTCTAGCACAACTCCAGCCGCCACCAGGTGCTGGTCACCTAAACCGAACAACTCCGTGTCTGCCCACTTCAGGTACCGAGTCATATATGGGAGGGAAGGACACAGGTCTATATGATGGTGTATATATAGACGATGGTTGGCTCGAGCATCCCACAACTCATGCCAGCCACCAATTAGCTGCGGAAACCACCCGCCTCGCCCAAACCGACCATCCAGCCTGTACATCTCGTCAATGTTCAGTGGCATGGTCGGAATGTGCTGTAGGCCACCGAACTGACGTACCTCCTGGCCCACCTGATGCCACTCGGCAATAGTGAAGCAAAGCAGCAGACAGACAATCGCCGCTCGGCCTCGGCCTCTGCTATCGCCAGTGGAACTAAAGCAATCAGCCGTGGGTTAGCATACGGCGTCCACTCAACCTGTTCACAAAACACAAATAAATAATAGCATTCAAATTTCAAATGCAATAGGTATTAAATTAAAATAAATTTGTAATACTTAAATATTTATCACCTACATTCAGCATCCCAATTCCGTTCAGGGTACGACTGTAATGCCTAAGTCTGTTCTCGTCTTTGGCATTGTCCAGCCAGTACTGAACCCACCTACAATGCCAACCACAATTTCACATTATCGCTCAATTTTATTAACTAATTAATAATTTAATGAAGGGTTTTTACAAGTATTTATAATACCTCTCGACCAGGGAAAACCGACGAGTATCAAAGCCATCGGGTCGTAGTGGCGGAATATGGTGATAGGCCTAGGATAGTAGCAAGCTAATGCACCCAGCCAAATTGCACTGACCATGCTCCGTGGCACGGCACATCTGGCGGTACAGCCATGCCAACATAGTCGAGCCCCATGATAATCGGCCATACATCTCAAGGTCCTCTAGTAGGGGGATCCACCTGATGTGCACCCGAGAGTTAGATGCATCTAGGAATAGGATATCCCCTATCAACTGCATGATGTACCCTCTCGTGTACCTCAACAGGCACTCCTCTGTGGCGTCCTGCTTCAGCTATTTGCAAACCGTGTTATGGAACCAAGTGAGCTTCACAGTCCATTTGGTCTGTGACTGTCTGCCCTCTGGGTCAGGAACAACACCCAAAATCTGCTCACATAACTCCTCAATGGTCCGTCCTTGATGGTGCTACTCCCACCCACCTATGCATCCACTCACAGATCACCGTCGATTTTGAGTCTCAGCTGATAGGCCACGTCTTGCAGGGTGATAGTCATCTCCCCGCATGGTATATGAAACGTGTCAGACTCAGGCCTCCACCTCTCTATCAACGCTGAGGCAAGTGGCCAGTCATGCTCGAATTCAACCATATAGGCCACATACTCAAACGCGACTCGTCTAAGATATGACCTAATCTACTTTGGCGGCCGTGTCATCAAATTCCACCTGGTGTGCAAGATCTGAGACGCCTACCAAACAGAAACAAAAAATTAAAAAAACAGGGACGATAAACACATAAAATAACAAGTTCACTGTTTATTAATTACAATAAAATAAACAACAGTGAAAAAATTGTACCACTCGATCAAGCCTGCTAGCAATATGCTCAGCCTCATCCAATCTATATATCGTATTCTCGTAGCTCAATAATTGATGCTCCATCTAAACACACTCTAGTAAAATAAAATCACATACACTGAACTCAGTTCTTTTTACGTTAACTAAATTATTAAAAAATATATTTGAATCTATAATTGCTTCTAAACTTACTGATTTAAATTGAACCCAACTACATGACGCCGCCAACTAACACCCTAAACAACCCTAATTAATAACTAATTGAACCCTAAATTTTACTAATTATATTTCTTTCTAATCTAACTTAACCTAATTAATTATTCTACTAATTACATTTTAATTCACAACTTAAACTAATTATTCTGACTAAACTAACTAACAATTTACTTTGTTATACTAATTAACATGTTATAGACAATAAATAGCAAATGTACTTAAAAATAATAACATAAAAAATCTAACTAACATGTAAACAATAAATCTGTAACTCTAATTAACATGCAACCTCTAACTAGTAACTTTATCTAACATGTAAACAGTAACTCTAACTAAGCTAAAAAAAAAGTAACTCTAACTAATATAGTATTTACTGACCTGAAATTGAGAATGTCGTCCACAATAAACTTCGTAGACGTCGAAAAGACAGCAAGGAGGAACAGAATAAATTTGGAGGAGAGATTGAAAAAGAAAGGGACAAATGAAACTGGCCCCACCATATTTAAATAGTTTGCCGAACTCACTCTAGAATTCGTTGGGGTGCGGCGAACTTGCCTTAATTATAAAAAAAAAAATCGTATTTCAAAAAATAAAGTTCAAAAATCTTGTTTCAGGAATTAATTAATTTTTTTATTTTATATTAGAAAAAAAATCTTAGATATAATGTATAGTGTCACTTAATGTGTCACATGTAAATTTTGACTTTATTAACAATAAAAGTAACAAAAAAATTAATGTGACTAATTTAAAATTTTTAAAAAACGAATTTAATTTGAAAAAATATTTCAAAAACTAATTTTAAAAAAAATATCTCTCAAAAAGAATTTGACAATTTCCTCTCCTATTCACGTATATGGAACTTACACTCCAACTTACGAAGTTCGAACAATGACAATATACACTCATGTCCTTTGATTTTTCTCATATTATCAAGATTGGCTCTGCGGTAAAAAACTTTTGATAACCATCCTTGTATTAGTCATAAGCACCATTAAGATATAACTAGAAATTTTAATCAGTGTTTCAACTGTGTCAGGTGTCAGTGTGTCACTCCCTTATTTGTCGGTCAATTACATTTTTGGCCTTCTAAGAATATTAACAATTATTCATCTTTTTGTTTCTATTTTAGAAACATTATGAATAATGTAAATTAGTGGATATAAATGTTTCTGTAGAATTTCAACACATTTTTTGCAATCATTTTTGTAATCAGAGGTTTGAATGCTTTAATAATTGGTAATCATGAAAAAGGGTGAAAGACATATAATCTGAATCTGATGAATGAATTCAACCTGCTGAACAATCTAAAACTTCAGAGTTCATTCATCACAAATAGAACGGATAAACTCTAAAATTCTAACTAAAGGAGATTATTAGTAGGAGACACACTCTCCAGACAAAAGGCTATTTGTAAATTCATATAAGATCTCATACACACTCTGACTAAACTGGCTTACAAAGTCTCCCAACAATGACTGAATGGAAAAGTAGTCATTGTCATTGGGACAAACAAAAGTTATGCCAAAGTTATTATTTTAAGGGACACACTTTAAATAAAGTAAATAAATACTATAGTACTATGTATGTACCATACTACCATAAGTCCTTTTTATGATTGGTGTCCAATGACCCCCAGCACTCTTAAAATGAGAGAAATGTCAGCAAGGATGCCTTGTTTGTTACTACATAAAACCAATCAGCATTCATATTCCCCACCCCCATCCCCCAACAAATAAATAAATAAATAAAAGAAAAATAAAAAATCATACTGAAAGTATATGCCAATGTCCAACCTAGAGAAACTATGATATCACTCACTCAATAGCAATATGAATTCAAAAACATGTAGACTTGTGGAGAGTTATTGTTTTTAGTAGCAATACTCTATTGCATATGGTTTCTCTGTCTAATTTATATGGTGTCACCTCAAAAGGTGAATGAAATTTCCATGTCACAGGTGGTGCAACAAATTAAAACAACTGGAGCCACAGTGATGATGAAAATATTTGGAAAGTGAAAACCATTTATATGAAGAAAGAAGGAAGCAGATTCCACCTATTAAGAGACAACTGGACCCAAGAAGTTATAAATAAAACAATCCAAAAGGTGGTCATTTTTCTTCAAATACTTACTTTAAATAAAGGGACCATATCTTTAAAAGGTGATCCTCATGTTGGTATCCCTTTCCCTCAATCTCAAGTATACAATGTCCGTGCCTTTTCTTAAGAAAGCAAGGCCCAACATTATTGCATATCCCTTCAAAATAATAATAATAATTGAACAAAAAACAGGGGTAAGATAGCTAGAACCTAGCTAGAATAACTGTGTGTTCCCAAAACAACAACATACATCAATGGCCAGAAGAGGCAAAGACACAGAGATATAGCTCCAATTTATCTTGAGCAATTTATGGTCTTACAACTAATTACAACATACATGCGTGCGCACATGCACACACAAGGATAGAGAGAAAGAGAGAGAGGAGAGGAAGAATAAATCTCAAACACTAGCTAGTGTTGAAGCTAAAGAACAGAACAAAGAGAGGAGAAAGTGAAAATGTAAACCCAGTGAGGGAAAACAAAACTCATGGCTACATATACACTAAGAGCAAAGCAGTCAACCATCCTTCAGCATGCAATGGAGTTTGACCCATATTCGGAAGATGACCTTTGCTCAATTTGTGATTTCAGAGTACCGCATCAAAAAGTGGATTTACATGAACCGGTCTCTAGAAGTTTGACGGGCTCTCTATATGCTTCTTCTCTTCATCTTTAACAAGATCGTCCGGAATAAGACAGGTGATGCTATCTGTAGCATCTGCTCCACCACCCTCGGATGGAAAACTGTCCTCTTGCATCACATTAGCCCCATGGTTGTCTGGGGTTCTCAATGGTAACCCATTATCACCCATCATACAGAGATAATGGGGGTTCTCAATGGATTCTGCGCTGCGATGAGGTCGTAAAGCAGAGCTGAATAAGGGTTGCATTAACCGCTTTCTCTCAGTAAATTCCCGCAATGATATTCGACAAACTGGACAAGTGGAATTCTGCTGCAGCCATAAGTCTATGCAGGTCACATGGAATGAGTGTCCACAGTAGGGAAGGATACGCAGAATATCTTCACCTTGGTACTCCGAGAGGCAGACTGTACACCTGCATATACAGATAAATTAAATATCTATAACCAGGAATAATGACTGAAGCCCTTTTTTCAGACATGACAAATTTCATCAGATGGCTGTTCATGTTGTGTATCCTTTAAGAATTAATGAAAAAAATATATATATATAAGGTGTAACCACCTTTACAACAATAATGTAAATTTCCAATATGGTGAACAAAGTTACCAGATTGGAATAATCTTTTAGCCCATAATTTAAGAGCTAGACACACAACAAGTACCTGATGATGCTAATAATTTTTCACTTATCTCCCATGCTTAAGTTACATTCACCTCTCATTATGAGATTAATGTATTTCTCTCCAACAAAGGGAAAGAAAACCAGTAAACGACTTGTGTGTGGTTGAAAAAGTAGGATAGTATAATGATAAATCTTCCTGTTTTTTGGAGGGTGGGGGAGGTTCATGAAGATAACCATAAAGTAATGTTCATAAAAAGTGAACCAAATAAACATAATTATGAACACGAGCAAAATTGAAATCTAAGAGTCCTGAAGTCTTTTGAAATGTCATGAAACAGAAGGTTACAAATGATAAGCAACAATTGAAGTACTGAACAAACTTGTAACACTATGCAGACTCAGCAAAGTCGTGAAGGCACCATCTATTACACAGTTTAATTAACTAGTTCAAACATTTATGCTTTTAGCAGATAGCTGTTGGTTTAGCTAAATTTGAGATGCAGGCACTACTAAATTTGTACAACAGATAGTGGTTTTCTTACCTAGTTGACTTAATGATAGATACTGCGGTCTAAGAAAATGCAAAACGAGTGGAGAAGGATCACTTATAAACAAAAGAGAATACAAACTGCGCAAATTACAGGGGATTAAGCTAACATGAGTCATGACATGAAACTATAACAATAGATGGACTAACAATGGCAGCAACTAAGCCTTGTGGTCAACTATGTAGATCAAACGACACCAAAGTACCCTCTGATCATAAAACATATCCATCTTTAAACTACTTATATTTTAACCTTTCGATCCAAAAGTTTTCATAGGTTTCGCTACCTTTAACTACAGAACTTTCCCCATTTGATCCACTCTTCCTATCTAGAGCCTTAACAAGCCTTCTCCGAACATGATAAGTAATTTACAGAAACAGATAGATGAACATACTGAGAATTTTCTTCAGCCGAAAAGAACTTGTCACTGAACTTCTTTGTTGGAAATTTAGCTACAGCTGTGCGTTCAAGACCATGCCAACCCCGTTCCATCTAAACACATGAAAATGTCCAATTGCTAATAATAAACACAATGCAAATAAAACTAACCATACACAGTGCTTCTGAAAACTCAACTACAATAATTCACATAGCTAAGCAAATCCGAACAAATCAAAATAAGATTAACCTTATCTTATTTGATTTCAATTTCTTCCAATAAATGATATTCAAAAGTGAACAAAACTAAGAGTAAGAGAATGTTCATCACCATGCTAAGATTGGATCTGGAAGCAATGGGAAAGGATCTCCTTGAAGCATTCAAGTGGATTCGAGCACAGACAAGCCTCGTGCACACGAACACAATGAACATGGTGCTCACCGCAAACCCAATCACAGTCATCACCAAGTTGAGCCCAGAAGAAATCATCGCGATCAAAGTTAAAAAAAAAAAAATCAAAACTTTTCACTCCCCAATTCGAGAAACGCAGCCCTGAAAATCAGATTCCAGAAAGAAAAGAAAAAAAAAATTAAGAGTGAGGAGTGTGAAGCAGAAAGAGGCTTCGACGATATCAGAGGAATGTGAAGTGGGTAGGGTTTTTGCATGAAGGGAGCTGAGAGGGGAATGGAATCAAGGAATGCGTGAGAATTGGTGGAAGTGTTGGATTTTGTTCGGAGTGAAAGAGTGTGTGAGAGAGAGAGAAAAAGGGAACCCTAGAAGTAGAAGAAGGCATGGTGAGAGTGAGAAACAAGAGCTGCATTGCATTGGGATTTGGATATGGATTGAAGTTTAAGAAGAAGATGAAGTTGATAGATTCAGTTGCTCTTCATTTTTAGTGCTAACATCATCATCATCATCACCATGCCCAGAATTTTCTTTTAGATCTAACTAAGTCGTACTTTGTAGTTTGTAGTCTACTTATTTTATGAATTTTGCTGACAAATCTGTTTGTTAATTTATCTATAAATAAACACATTTAGGCTATTGATTTTGGTTTGTGCACCGAAAGGGAAAAAAAATGTTAAAACCGTTGTGATATGGATGTGATTTAAATTTAATAATATGTGACTTGTTTTTTTATATAGGCGGCGTCAGTTTCTCAAGAGTAAAAAGTTTAAATTCTTAAAATGAATTGAACTTAATAAAATTAAAAAAAGTAACTCGTATATTTATATAAAATATAAATAGAAGCATGACATTGGATTCGATAGTTCCAAAACGTTTGAAAAATTAAATAGTCTCATAATAAAATATATTTTTAAATTTTTTAATAATTGCTAAATAGTCTTTATTTAATTTTAATTATAAATTAATTTTTTATATATTATTTAATTATAAAAATTATTTTTTATTTTATAAATTATTATTTTATTATTCATCTATCATATTTATTAATAATAAAAAACAAAAACAATAATGAATTAGATTTTCTATTAATTATAATAAATATTTTGGCAATCCTAACCAATTAGAATTTTATCTTTGATCCGTTACATTCGTAAACCCGGGTGAAATCGTGTTTTTTGGAAATTCAATCAATTGGACATACAATACAATTGATTGAATTTTACAAGGCATGTGATTTTTTTCTAATGCAATCGATTGTTCGTGTTACCTAATCGATTGAAGTCATCAAAGCAATGGGTTTTCACAATTCAATCGATTGGTTGTGTTACCCAATCAATTGACCTACGCTATTAGAATGATATATCAAAATTTAATCAATTGATATGATAATACAACCGATTGAAGTTTGTATGTGATTAATGGTATTTTCAAATTCAATCAATTGATATGATAATAAAAATATTTTCAATTTCAATCGATAAGTAACAATAGGATGAGCAGCCAAAACAAATCTCTAATATTTATACTCTATTTTGTGGTACTAATTTATAATAATTAAATTGCAGCTTAAGGATAATGATAAACAATAAAAAAAAATTGAATATTAAATAGATGGATAAACATAAACAAAAACAATAAAAAAAATTGATAATCCAAGAGATTATTAAACGATTTCAATTGTAGGATTGAGTAATTGATGATAGATTATTCACCAATTTATAATCTTAATATTAAAGAAAATATAAGATTAGAGTATCTTAATATACAAGCACAATCCAATCGATTGGGTAACACAACTAATCGATCGATTGAATTGTGAAAATCCATATTGCTTTGAAGACATAAATCGATTGGGTAATACAAACAATCGATGGAATTAGAAAAAATTTACATGCTTTACAAAATTCAATCGTTTGTGTAGCAATTTCAATCGATTGAATTTTGAAAAATCCAGAAATTTAATCAATGGTATTGTATGTTCAATCAATTGAATTTTCAAAAAACACGATTTTACCCGCGTTTACGGATGTAACAGATCAAGGATACAATTCTGATTGATTAAAATTGTCAAAATATTTATTATGATTAATAGAAGATCTATTTTGTTATTGTTATTGTTTTTTATTATTAATAAACATGATAGATGAATGATAAAATAATAATTTATAAAATAAAAATTAAATTTTATAATTAAATAATATATAAAAAATTAATTTGTAATTAAAATTAAATAAAAGTTATTTACCAATTATTAAAAAATTTAAAAAACATATTTTGTTATGGGACCATGCTTCTAGGCATGGTCTCAGATTAAAAATACACACGATAATAACATAAATACTCTTCTTTCTCTATATATATGTGTGTATGCTATAATAATATGTCAGTGAATATATATGAATTATTTTTATTATAGTGAAATAATAATATTGGTGAATATAAATATTAAAATTTTATTTATATTTTTTAATTATTTATTTATTTATTTATTTATTTATTTCAAAAAATGTTATCATTATGAGATTCTAATTAAAAATTAAAAATACTTAGATAATAAATTTTTATTATGCCAAAGTTCTCTCATCTTAAATTTAATATTCTTGATATATTTAAAAATAACTATTTATTATAAACATTAGATGTTGAAATTCATATTAATTCAATAGATCTTAGAGATACTATTTAAGCTGAAAATAAAGTATTCTAAAAGAATAAAGTCAAAGCCATAATTTTTTTTTGTCGTCATCTTTATAAAGGATTAAAAAATAATATCTCACACTAAAAGATCTTACAGATCTGTAGAAGAACCTTGAAAAGTATAATCATCCGAAAACAATAATATTTTCTCAAACCCGATATGAGTTGACACACTTGTGCCTACAAGATTTTAAATCGATAAATAAGTATAATTCAGCAATGTTCTGAATTACCTCACTAATGAAATTATGTGGGAAAAAGATAACTGATAATGACATGTTAGAGAAAATTTTCTCAGCCTTCTATGCCTTGAATGTGCCATGTAGCAGTAGTATCGAGAAATAAATTTAAAAAATATTTTGAGCTAATTTTTTACCTTCTTATTGCTGAAGGTAACAATAAATTGCTTTTAAGAAATCATGAAGCACGTCCTGCTGGCACCGCCTCATTTCCTGAAGTAAATGCGACAAATCATAACCCTAAAAGAAGCTAAGGGCAAGACTTTGGTAACAAGAAAATTTATGGAAGAAAGAAAATTATTTTTGCAAAAAAGAATCTCACTAGAAGTGGGATAAAAAAAAGAAAAATAGGTAAAATAATCAATAGAGAATAAATATTTTTGTTGTAGTAAAAATGACCATTAGTCACGTACCTGTTGTCAGGGGTGCCAAATGGGGCTAAACCCGCCAGGCCAGCCCGCGTAACCCACCAAAAAAGGCAACTCGGGTTGGAAAACTAGGACTGCCAAATAAAAAAAGCCCGCCTAACCCGCGGAATTTGACGGGGCGGGGCGGGTTTCCCCGCTGAGCTTAGTGTTTTTTTAGTGAGGGGGTATTTTTATAATTTTTTAGCCAAAACCTAACTTCTCCCAACCTAACTTACAAGATTATGAAGATAAAAATTCAGTGGTTTGGATTATGTTTATGTTACTTTGGAGACAATATTTATAATTATGTTTTAAATTATGTTTATTTTGCTTTGGAGAGAATATTTATACTTATATTTTGGATGAAAACTTTGTTTATAATTATGTTTATTAGATATTTATAGTTACAAAGATTTTAATGTTTATGAATATAAAAAATATAATTTTTTATGCCTTTAAGAATTAAAAATTTATTAATATGATTGTGAAATTATATATTATGTAGTAGTTAATAGTAAAAAAAAAAAAGAGTTTTGGTGGGCTTAGCCCGCCAGCCTGCAGTTAGGCAGGGCGGGGTGGGATTCTAGGACCGCCTCACTAGACGGGGCGGGGCGGACTTCCCCACTTGCCACCCCTACATGTCGTACCCCAAGACATTTAGTTGATCTTTATCAAGTATCATTAAAAAAGAATGACAAATGAAAGAAAATAAATTTTGTTTCAAAGGATGTTGTTAAAAATTACACCACTCACTATGGAGTATCTAATTTTTTTAGGATTCTTGAAAAATCAGTCCTCCGATAAATGATTGAAAAGTTTAATATTTGTAGTCATGAAATACTTATAAATAAATTATGTAAGAAATTTTTTTTTGTTAAGTTTTATCTCTTATGCATTTAAATTTTAAATATGATATATATAAATAATGTTTAATAAAAGATTAATATTTATGTTCAAGAATTTTAAAATTACTAAATGTGTCAAGTTCTATAACGATGATGATGATGATTTTTAGTATATGATACTATTTTTATGTAGTGTTACTTATACAAACAGTTTCAATCAGGAATATAACTTTATTGCGCATGTATTTACTCATTTTATGATCTTATTATTATTATTTGTCTTTGAAAAAATGGCAAGAATATATAATAAAGATGTTTGCCTTGTGCATAATGTAAGTTTGCATACTATTATCAAAAGTAGTATATATTTTACTCATCTTGTACTAAAAGAAGAATATGTTAATACCATTATTGGCTTAGGTAATGTGATAGAAGACTCTAGAAGAGTTATAATTTTGTTTTTCGAAAGAACAATTTCATAATAAATAATGCACTAGTGTCCACTAAATTTCTAAGAAACTTGTTGAATTTTAAAGATATTCACCGAAATTGATATCATACTGAAACAATAAATAAGGAAAATTATGAGTACTTATATATCACCAATCATGATTCAAACAAAAAGGTTATATTAAAAATGTTACCCTAACTTTTTCTGAGTTATATTATACTAAAATTAGTGCAATTGAATCACATGTCATTGTAAACAAGAAGTTTACTAACTCAAATAAATTCATAACTTGGCATGATCGATTGGATCATCCTGAAACAACCATAATGTGGAGAATTATTAAAAACTCCCACAGACATTTACTAAAAAATCAAAGAGTTCTTCAATCTAGTAAATAATGTTGTGCTGCATGTTTTCAGGAAAAATTAATTATAAGGTCATTACCAGTAAAAATTAGATTTGAGTCCCCTAAATTTCTAGAAAAAATTCAAGGAGATATATGTGAACCAATTCATCCACCATGTGGATCCTTTATATACTTTATGGTACTAATAGATGCATTCTCGAGATGATCACATGTGTGATTATTGTCTTCTCGTAATTTGGCATTTACGAGATTATTTACTCAAATTATTCGATTAAAAGCACAGTTTTCATAAAATTCAATCAAACCAATTCACTTTGATAATGCTGGTGAATTCACCTCCCAATCTTTCGATGCTTATTGTATGGCCGATGATATAAATGTTAAACATCCATTAGCTCAACTTCATACACAAAATGGGCTAGTAGAGTCACTGATTAAACGATTCCGGTTGATTGCTAGACCTTTACTTATGAGAACAAATCTCCCAATCTCGACTTGGGACATGCTATTTTAAATGCCGCAATACTTATTCGCCTAAAACCAATAAGTTACTACCAATTCTCTCCTCTACAGTTAACTTTTGGCTAGCAGTCAAATATTTTCCATGTGAGAATATTTAGTTGTGCAATATATGTTCCAATTGTCCCGCCTTATCGCACTAAAATGGGACAAAAAAAATTGAAAATATATATTGATATGATTCTTCCTTTATAGTAAGGTATCTACATTATGAAGATGTATTTAAAGTCTGATTTGCAAATTATTATTTTGATGAATCAAAATTTTTAACATTAAGAAAAGAGATAAATTTCTTGAAAAAGAACTTAATTGGAATGCATCATCCTTAATGCATTTAGATCCTTGATCAAAGTAATGTGAATTAGAAGTTTAAAAGATTATACATTTGCAAAGAATAACAAATGAGTTGCTTGATACATTTTCTGATATGAAAAGGATAACTAAATCCTATATACTAGTTGAAAATGTCCCAACTCAAATTGATGTCTTAGTTGGACAAATGGGCACTGAAACAAATTCACGCCAAAAGATAGTAAATCAGACCTTTTGGTTCTAAAGACAAAAATTCTCGAAAAAAAAATAGGTAAATACTATTCCTGTTAAAAAAGATAAAAAAATAATAAAGACACGTGCAGTTATCCAAAATTTTTATATAATTTTAACGCCAAAAGATGTCCAGGTACTTGAAAATTGTGAAAATGATGAGATCTCGATAAATTATGTCTTTAATGTGGCATTACACATCATGCATGAAAGTAAGGATCTTGAGTTAATAACAGTCAAAGAATATTGACAAAGAAATGATTGGCCAAAATGGAAAGAAGCTATGAAGGCTGAGTTAGACTCACTTGTAAAATGTGAAGTCTTTGGACCTGTAGTATGTATACGAGAAGACGTAAAACCTGTTGGATTCAGATGGATATTTGTGAGAAAACGAAATGAGAAAAATGAAGTTGTACGCTATAAAGCTCGACTTATGGTACAAGATTTTTCACAAAACACCTGGTATAGATTATGAAGAAACATATTCTCCTGTAATAGATGCAACAACATTGCGTTATTTGTTCAGTTTATCTACATACTATAAACTACATATGCATCTAATGGATGTGGTGACAGCTTATCTATACGAATCATTCAATCATGATATCTATATGAAAATTCTTGAAGAACTAAAGATATCTAAACCATTCAATGAATATTCACAGGGGTTATACTCAGTCAAATTACAAAGATCTTTATATGGTTTAAAGTAATCTTGACGAATGTGGTATAATTGTCTTATTAATTGAGTATCTGGCCAAAAAGAGATTCAAAAATGACGATATCTGCTTATATATTTTCATAAAGAAATATATATCTGGATTCATTATAATTGCTGTATACGTTGATAATTTAAATATTATTGAAACTTCTGAAGAGATTCCAACAAATATAAAAAATCTAAAAGAAGAGTTTGAGATGAAATATCTTGTAAAGACTAAATTTTGTCTCAGTTTATAGATTAAGTATATAAAGAATAAGATCTTTATTCATCAAACAATATACATAACAAAAATTTTAAAAAAAATTTATATGAATAAATTACATTCATTAAATATTCTAATAATTATAATATTTTTGATGTAAAAAAAAGATCAATTATATTCTGAAAAAACAATAAAAATATCATTAATTCTAAAGTATTATATCTTAGTTGTATTAGAAAACTAATACATCTTACTAATAATATATAACCTAACATATTATTTACTGTGAATTTATTAGCAAAGATATAATTTTTCTCCAATTAAAGCGAAGCTTATCATGCCCAAACCTGTCATATCCACAACCCTCTCCCTTTCCAATTCACCAATGCGAAAAAGCTTTCCTGCATTGCTATCTATATATTATTATTATTATTATTATTATCCTAAAAATCATTGAGATCAAATAAATTCGTACGAGTAAATACTTAAATTAATTCTAATAATTTTAGATGGAATATTTTTATTTTTAAAAATATTTTATTATTTTTGGACGTTCTCAACAAATTGGTCTTTTTCCATTTTCAATATATGTATTAAATAAATAAATTATTAATAAATTTTATTATAAAATAATTATTGAATCTCATAAATATTATTATAAGATAAATTAGTCTCTATTCAAAATGACGGATAGATTAATTTGTTTGGTATAAATAATTTTTTAAAATTTTTAGAATAATAAAAATTTATTAGGATTAAACTATTTGATTTAAATTTCATTGGGAATAAATTTGGGCGTTTATCTATGTTAAGAACATAATTAAAATCAAATTAGATCGATTAGTATCATTTGTATTTCTATAGCATATCTGTATATTAATTGTAGGATTCTATACTTTTATTACTTTGATTCCTCTAGCAGCTATATATAACCCCTTGTACATTGTACTTTCATTCAGATTGAAAAATACACAAAAACAGTTTCTTTAGTTTAATCTCTTGTTTCTAACATAGTATCAAGAGCTTAAGTTATTTTTTTTCAGAAACAATTGGTTTCTAGTCCTTTATTTTGTTTCCTCCGGTAGTACTTTGTGCTCACTTTTCGACTCCTTCCCGACGTTTTGGTTCGTCACCGCCGCCACCCTAGCCTTCTCCTTGTTGCGACGTTTCCAATGCCACTGGAATCTCCACCATACGCCGCCAGACGCGCCGCCACGCGCCGGTCAAAGTTGGCTGTCCGGTTGAAGCAGCCCTCCCTCCAGACGTCTCCAGCGTCATTGGATCAGCGCCTAAATCAACGACTCCAAGACGCGCCACATGTCACCAAGCAAACAGACGGATCCACGCTTGGTCCGCGTGCTCGACCCACGTGTCCGACCCGAACCTCTTCTACAACCCGCTTGTGTGCCCCGCCAGTCAATGGCTACCTGTCATCTGTCTCCAATCGCGCAACGCCACGTATCCCTGTGTGCTGACATGGCCGCTAACATGTCATTCGACGTGGCGGACAGCGGAACCCTCCCCTAAGATTTTTTGGTGAGCTCTTTCCGTTTTTGCCATCTGTTTTCTCATTTTCTGTCCCGAATTTGTAATTTCTTCTCCTTTTTGCCTTTGTTTTTGTTATTATGGAGACACCAGATGTTTTTCAGCCTATTCCTGTTATCCTTAATGGCTCCAACTATGCTCATTGGGTTGAAGCTATGCGAGAATTTCTTAAAGAGCAAAAATTATGGCGATATGTGACTGGTGATATTGTTTGTCCTGTTAAGCCAACTGTGATTGACAAATCCAAAGATGGGACCTCCAAATCCAAGGAGGATGCTGAGAAGGACTTTGCAGAAAAATTGAAAGATTGGGATAGTAAAAATTACCAGATTATCACTTGGTTCCGCAACACTTCTACTCCTGGTATTCATTTACAATTTGGGCATTTTGAAACTGCTAAAGAGGTATGGGATCATTTGGCAAAATGTTACACTATTTCTGATCTCTCTCATCAATATCAACTGCTAAAAGAGCTTCATAGCCTTAAGCAAGAATGTGGCCAAGCTGTTTTTGATTTTCTTGCTCAGATGGAAATTATTTGGGATCAATTGACCTGTTGTGAGCCTGTTCTTAAAAATCTCACTGATGCTAAAGCATATGAGGATTATCGGAACTGGACACGTCTCATTCAATTTCTGATGGCACTTACTGATGGCTATGAGCCGGTCAAGGCTTCTCTGCTTCATCAGAATCCCTTGCCTAACCTTGAAAATGCTCTTCCTCGTCTTAAATCTAAAGAAACACGCTTGGGATCAACTCATTCTAAGAGTGAAACTGTCTTTGCTGCTACCGACAGAAAGGGCAAAATCTGTCGAAACTATAACCGTCCTAGGCACTATTTCTCCGACTGCCCCTCTATTGAATGTCGTAAGTGCAAATAAAAGGGTCACATTGGGTCCAACTGCCCGAAACTATTTTGCCATTATTGTAAGCTTTTGGGTCACTTGATTACTACCTATCCTACTAGACCACCACGTTCAGATCAGAACAAGTATCAACCTCATCCCAACCACTCTCTGTATGTGCATGCTTCTACTGTTGCTGCTGCTACTGACTCCACCCCATCTACCTCTCTCATACACCTTCTGTCTCTCCATCAGATATTGAATCTCTTCTTAAGCAACTTCTCTCTTTTTCTGGTAATACAATTGCTGCTCTTTCCACCCCTCAAGGTAATTCTAAATGGTATTTTGATTCTGGTTGTTTTAATCATATGTCTCTTTTGCGTCATCTTTTCTCATCATTGTCTACCACCACAAATGCACCTTCTGTCAACACTGCTAATGGTTCCCTCCTGCATGCAACACATCAAGGGTTTATTTCACAGTCCAATATTCATCTTTCTGATACTTATTTTATTCCAAAATTGAATTTTAATCTTATCTCTGTCGATCAACTCATTGACCTTGGTTTTGATGTCACTTTCTCTATTTCTGGTTGTCGTGTGCAGGATCGTCGGACGGAAAAGATCATCGGGATTGGTTGTAAGGTCGGCCTTTTGTTTGAGCTCAAGACCCCTCATGTTCCCTCTACGTCAAATCTTTGTGCTGTTTCCTCTCCATCTACTCTTTATTTGTGGCATCGTCGTCTTGCCCACAACTCCTTAGGAAAATTGCGTCCTCTTATGTTTACAGGTGTTTTAGGTCAAGTTCAAAATGAGTATTTTTATTGTATTTCTTGTCAAATTGCAAAACAACCTGCCTTATCCTTTTATAATAATTCCTCTATTGCTTGCTCTCTTTTTGATCTTATTCATTTTGATGTTTAGCGCCCCGCTCCCACCGCTTCTATGGGAGTGGCTCGATATTTTGTAGTCTTTATTGATGATTATTCACGTTTTATTTAGGTTTATTTGATGACTAATCATCATGAGCTGCCTCAGATTTCAGATTTATATTAACTTTGCCACTATGATTCAAACTCAGTTTTTAAAGGTCATTAAAATCTTTAGACGGGATAACGCTATGGAATATCGTGACTCCAAACTTTTAAATTTTCTCGCTGAACAGGGCACTTTGTCTGAGTTTTCTTGTCCTGGTACCTCTCAACAAAATGGCAGAGCTGAGCGTAAACACCGTCATATTCTTGACTCAGTTCGTGCAATGCTTATTTCTTCTTCTTGTCCTGAGCGTGATTGGGATGAAGTTGTTCTCACTGCTATTCATGTTATCAATAGACTCCCCTCTTCTGTTCTTGGTAACACTACTCCCTTTGAGCGTCTCTATCATACATCTCCCGATTACAGTTCTCTCCATGTTTTTGGTTGTGTCTGTTTTGTCCTTCTTCAACCTCATGAACACAATAAGTTTGAACCTCAGGATTTCATGTGATACTTTCTTGGTTATGGCTCTGAACATAAGGTTTATCGTTGTTGGGATCTTATCTCTTGACGAATTCGTATATCTCGTCATGTTGTCTTCTGGGAGCATCACATGTTCTCTAGTTTTTCCTCTTTTGAGTCTATCCCTTCTACTCCGTCATCGTTTTTTACTAACCCTGATGTTGATCTCTTTTCTAGTGATGATACTACAGGGTCTACCCCAAGTCCATCCCTCGAGGCCCCTCCTCTTCCGTCTTCTCCATCTCCCGATGATTCCAGACCGGACGATGCTCCTGCTCTTGCTATCATGCCTCCTTCCTCCACTTGTTCTTCTAGGGTAAGAAATCCACCTCTTCATCTTCTTGATTATCACTGCTTTTTTATTATTCTTCATTATCATGAACCTCGGTCATTCAGAGAAGCCTCTACCAATCCAAATTGGCAGCAACCAATGCAGGAAGAAATTCAGGCACTTGAAAAAACACAAACTTGGGATTTGGTTGATCCTCCTTCTGATCAGGAAGTTGTGGGTAGTAGATGGGTATATAAGATTAAGACTTGCTCTAATGGTTCTATTGATCGTTATAAGGCCCGATTGGTTGCTCAAGGTTGTACACAGGAGTATGGTATTGATTATGAAAAGACTTTTGCTCCTGTCGCTCGTCTTACGTCTGTTCGAGCTCTCCTTGCCATTGCTGTGGTTAGAAAATGGTCTCTTAGTCAGATGGATATGAAGAATGCATTTCTTAATGGGAATTTAAAAAAGAAAGTCTATCTGAAACCACCTCCGGGATATCTTTGCCCCTCTAGTAAAGTCTGTCTCCTTCGCAAGGTACTTTATGGACTTAAGCAAGCTCCTTGTGAATGGTTTGACAAGTTCAGCACTACCATATGCAGTCTTGGTTTTACTTGCAACCCTCATGAGAATGCTCTCTTCATTCGTAAAAGCGCACGTGGAGTTGTTATTCTACTTCTGTATGTTGATGACATGATCATTACTGGAGATGATGTTGATGGTATCTCTGATCTCAAGGCATCCCTTCACCGTACTTTTGACATGAAAGATCTTGGTTCTCTCAGCTATTTTCTTGGTCTAGAAGTTGTATCCATCGATGATGGCATCTATCTCTCTCAAGCTAAATATGCTTCAGATCTTCTTGCTCGAGCCGGACTTACAGATAGTCGCACTGAGTCTACTCCTCTTGAGCCTAATGTTCATTTTACTCCTATGGATGACACTGTTTTGGATAATCCTACTCTTTATCGACAGCTAGTTGGAGGACTCGTCTACTTAACTGTCACCCGACTAGACATCGCCTATCCGGTTCATGTTCTTAGCCAGTTCTTGTCAGCTCCTCGTACTACTCACTATATGGCAGTTCTTCGTATTCTTCGCTACATCAAAGGCACCCTATTCCATGGCCTTTATTTTTTTGCTCATTCCTCTTTATCCCTTCAGGCGTACTTATATTCTGATTGGGCTTGTGATCCTACTGATCATCGTTCCACTACTGGTTATTGTTTGTTTCTTGGCAACTCTCTCATTTCCTGACGAGCTAAGAAGCAAACTTTCACTGTTCGATCAAGCACAAAAGTTGAGTACCATGCTCTTACTGACACCACTGCTGAAGTTATCTCGATTCGTTGGCTTCTTGAAGACTTGGGTGCTTCTCGGCCATCCCCAACTAATATTTTTTGTGACAACCGTAGTGCAATTCAGATTGCCCACAATGATGTGTTTCATAAACGCACCAAACACATTGAGATTGATTGTCACTTTGTTCGGCAACGTATCCTTATTGATGTTGTTCGCCTCATCGCTGTTGACACACTGGATCAGACTGCTGATATCTTCACGAAGTCTCATCATCCGACTCGTTTCCGGACTCTGTTATCCAAACTCAAGATGGTATCCTTAACTCCCACTTGAGTTTGAGGGGGAATGTTAAGAGTATAATTAGAATCAAATTAGATTAATTAATATCATTTGTATTTCTATAGCGTATCTCTATGTTAATTGTAGGATTCTATACTTTTATTACTTTGATTCCTCTAGCAGCTATATATACCCCCTTGTACATTGTATTTTCATTCAGACTTAACAATACAAAAAAATACTTTATTTAGTTTAGTTTCTTATTACTAACAATCTAATTTATAATTATTAATGGGCCAATTTTTATATATGTAGATATGAATATAATTTATTTAATTCAAATACTAAAATTATGCAGGTATAAATAAAATACAATATTAGTCAGGGGTAAGTATGGTTTTGGTCCTTAAAGTTTTTCACCAGAATCGAATCCGTCCCTCATCTAATTTTCTATTTAAAATGGTCCTTAACGTTTTTTTCGTATTAAAATCGTCATTTTTAATAATTTTTTATATTATTCCTAAACTACCACTATTCCTATTTTAATAATAAAAATTATAAAATTAAAAAAAAAAGAAAACACGTGTAACGCGTGTTGAAGGGGGGAGAAAAGGGTATATGAAGGGGGAGGAAGGGAGGGGAGGGGAGGGGGAAGGGGAAGCAAGGGGGAGGGGGACGGCGCCGGTGCCGGCGAAGTTTGGAGCTGTTGTCGCTGTCGCCGTCGCCAAAAGAAAGTTGAGAAAGGGATACAGAGAAGCGGGGGATGGGGAGAGAAAGAAAGGGGGGCGAGAAACAGGGAAGAGGGGTAGAGAAGGGGTCGTCGCCGCCGCCGCTCCTAGTCGCTCCTCGCCGACGCCGCTCCTTGCCCTCGTCGTCACCGCCTCACCCTCGCGCCGCCGCCGTGCCCTTGCGCCTCGCCCTCCTCGTCGAGCCGTTTCTACTCCTCCTCCTCCTCGCCCTCGTCGTCGCCGCCGTGACCTCCTCGTCGTCTTCGGCTTCCGCTCTGCTGCTCCTCACCGCCTCGCGCTGCTCCTCACCACCTCGCCGCCTCGCTGCTGCTCCTCGCCGCCTCGCCTTTGCTTTTTGCTTCGATCTCTGTTTTTACTTCGTCTTCTGCTTCTTCTGCTTCTTGATTTATTGAATCTGATTTGATTTGTTGAATTATTGTTGGTTTTGTTCTTGTTGAATCTGATTTCATTTTTGAATTGTTGGTTTTGTTGGTTTCTGAATTTAGTGTTGGTGTTGGTTGGTGTTGGTGTTGGTGGTGGTGTTTGTGGTGGTGGTGGTGGTGGTGTTGGTGTTGGTGTTGGTGTTGGTGTTGGTGGAGGAGGTAATTGTGTTGGTAGTGGTGAGAGTATTTTTGTTCAAAAAAAATTAAAAGGATGATTTTAATACGAAAAAAAAACGTTAAGTATCATTTTAAATCGAAAATTAGATGAGGGACGGATTCGATTCTAGCGAAAAACTTTAAAGACCAAAACCATACTTACCCCATATTAGTCATATCGTACAAAATATGTTAAAAAATGTATGTGTAATAAAAATATAATTTGAAGAAAGAAAAACATGTGCCTCACAATAAATTTGACTCCCACCATTCGAAAAAGAATAACAAGTAAGTCATATGGTACAAAATTTATACATGTTGAAGAGAACAAATATATCACTTGTTTGATCAATTAGTGAAGGGCAAATAAACTTATCCTCGGTAAAAAAAAAAAAATAACTAGAGACAAATTTTTTGATGATGAACAATTATCTTTTACTTTTCGATCCTGAGTTATTACTTTTAGTAACGAACAAGTGACGAGATTAAGGATTTACTTATGAAAAAGAGCAATTTCGCAAGTTCGCAAGAACAATAACCAGCTTTTAAATTTGCATGAACGAAAAAGAGGAAGAAAATAGTTAAAGCATACATAACAATTTTGAGTAGAATTAATTTTGATGTATGTTAGTGTAAAAATTTTTTATATATGTATCTAAATATTAGCAAAAATAATTATCCTTTAATTTTTATTTTAATTGCATGAATAATTTTTAAAAAAAATGTAATTAGACGACTGTATAAAAATATTTTATAGTATCAGTGCATAAAAATTAAATTTTTATAATAATATCAAATAATGTAACAAGAGCACATAGTAGCTTTATAAAATGTTACCAGCAAAATCAAGGTTAGGAAACTTGTGATGAGGCACAAAGCTAGGTGATAGAAGAAGAGGTTTAAACTCAAAGGCATTTGGCACCACTGTACCAGTATATGTCCCTTTCTTATTCACTTTTATTATTTCGTTGGGTTAAGTATGATTTTATTTTCTAATATACAGATCGAAATTTTTTTCGTTTTTGACTAATTTTTGCTTACAAAATGATCGCGAAGGTTCCAATTTATTTTAATATCGTCATTTTTTACCAAAATTTTTTATTTTTATTCCAAAAATACTCCTAACTAAAAAAAGAAAAAGAAAACGTTGAATAAAGAGAAAAAGGAGAACTGGGAAGGGATTCACGCTTGGATGTGGGGGAAGTTAGTTCAGGGAAGAAGAGGGGGAAGGGAAGGTGAAGAAGGGAAAGGGAAGAGCCATCGCCACTGCTCCTCGCCGCCGCTGCTGCTCTTCTCCCCTTTGCGCTAACCCTAGAGCCACCGCGACCCTCTCCCTCCTTCTTTCATTCTCTGTCTCAGACCTCCTCAAACCAGAACTCACCGCCAGCGAAGAGCTATTACAACATTCCTGTTGTCCACCAGCGGCGAAACATCTGCGGCCTTTGCCCTTTGGTGACGAGAAATCTGAAGGAGGCAGCTGGACTGATGCGACACTGGCGGCAAGGGAGGAGGAAGAGGCAGATTATGGCGGCGGCGGCGATTGCGGAGTCTCGGCGATGGATTTGGGCTGGGTGCCGCGGACAACTTGAGCCCATGGAGAACTTGTTTTACGCTTTTGATTCGATTGAAGATGAAGACGATGCTATTTCACTTCTATTTCTTCTGTTTTTATTTCTGAATTCATTGAAGAAGAAGAAGAATATTTTTTATTTTCTATTTTCATTATCCAGGTTATCATTTTGCTTTCAATTTCTGTTTTTGGTTTGATTCTGGATTAGTTTAGTTGGATGTTGATTTTTTGTTAGTGAATTTTAAGAAATGGTTAACTGTATATATGATTCATTGTTGTTGTTATTCTGTGTCTAGTTGTTGTTGTTTCATTGTTGTTGTTTTTGCTTCTGCTTTCTTCTTTCTACCTGTTTTTATTTTTTTTCTGCTTTATTGTTGTTCTGATTCTATTATTATTGTTGTTCTTCTTTTTCTTCTTCTGGTTATTGTTGTTTTATTGTTGTTGATTCTATTTCTGTTTTTATTTGTGTTTCTGCACCTCTATTTCTAGTTAATTTTGGAGAAGAAGGGAGAAAGTTATTTTCGTCTGCAAAATGATTTTAAAATTAAGTTAAACCTTCAAAATCATTTTATAGATAAAAAAAAATCAAAAACAAAAAATTTTCAACCTCTATTTTATAAACTAAAATTATACTTAACCCTATTTCTTTCTTTCCATGTAGCTTCAGGAATAACTGAACCATAGACTTATATCATCATTGTTCCCAATACCACAACACTGCATAGTAATCCTAATAACCCCATTTTCTAATTCAACTTCTAATAATCCCAAAGCTTATATAGATGACCATATAGATACGTAGTTGACTTTGACTAACTATATATATTTGTTGCTGATTTATATTTTGAAAATATAGCAAATAAATATAATCTAATTACAAAAATATAAAGTCAAGGAGTTCAATGACGTGAGAAATAAATTTTGAAATAAATTATTTTATTTTATTTTAGTTTATTTCATGGATATAATATAATTATACAATAATATTTTTTTTTGTGATTGATCACGTGTCCACGTATATATATAAAAAGTAAATATTATGATATGCCACCATTTACTTTTTGTCACATTAAAAAATAGGTAAAAATTGCAAACAAGTGTTAAATTGAGTCACAGTTAAAGTTTGAATTATTAATGACATTCATTACAAATATTTTTTACATAGAAAATCCATCACTATATATTTGTATATAAATATACATATAATTTAATTTATTTATAATATATATTTTATATTAGTAATTAATTTTAATATATACTAACACAAATAGATATTATTTATTACTGATACCAATTACCAAGGACAGAGGAAACTCACTGTTTAGGGTAGAGAGCATTTATTTTCTTTTTGCATCTTGAATTTTGATCATTTTCAGAAAATGTTTCGAAATTTCAATTTATGTTAGCTCCCCAAGCCATTTCGTAATGTAACGTTAGTTTGACGAAATTCACCAACAAAAAGCAATTCTTTCTTCAAAGTCTCGTAAATATTTTTCGTATTTCCTCCACCAAGCCGTAACAACTAAATAAAGAAAAATAGAAACAAATCAGACAATCAGAAGGGTATTATAGATCGTGTTTTCCGACAAAGTTACTTTTATTATCTATGCATAAACAATAATGTCAGGGACAACACCCCATTTAGTTTACACTAATTCCTACTCAATATACAGCACCGCCGCCAAGCAGCTAGATTACATTGCATGCACCAATCTCCAAAGCAATCACAAATTCTATATTTTTCAGGCCAAACATTGTATACCTAACAATTTCAGTCTCCTGCGACATCACACAAATTGATGTCAAGTGTCAAACTATGTATGTATATGGTATGGAATAATCAGGCAAATGTTACATACTATTACTATAACGAGTGCTAAATTACAGCATGCTTAAAGTGTAAGCTGATCCATGTTCTTAACATTCCTTGCATTCAACCTTCCTTCATCTTGCTCATCGCATGGGTTTCCTCTGTAATTGGATATTGCCTCTTCATTGTCTGAGCAGCCTGGTCTTTCAGTAAGGAACTGTTCCCAAAACACATCATTTACCCTGTTTGGCTGAGTAACTTGGTTGTTACTTGGAGTTTCCAGTGAAGAAGCCAAATTGGTTGCATCATTAGCTTGGTTTCGGTTTGAGAAAACTCCACTGTCGGATTCTTTACTGTTGGAATGAAACCTAGGCTCTGCCAGCTTGCCAATTTCTTGAGAATCTATTTGGGATGCTTTTGCTGAGTATGGATTTCTATTGACCTTAAACGGGCACGATGCCAAAGTAAGTTGGCAGGATATGTGACTGTCACCTTCTTCACTACTTGGCTCCAACGTACACAGTTTTGGGCTCTCAGAATTTGTCGCTCTTTGTGATAAACATGAATCCATCTTGAAAGTAAAAGATGCCCCGGTATCAGCAAGCTCCAATGTTTCCGGTGCAAAAGGAACAGATGTTCTTGTCTGGGTTCCTGTTTGTTCACCTTCAGATATTTTCTTCTGTGGACTTTCCCCATCTTCATTTGAACTTTGTGTGCTACGTGACACTAAGTTCATATCTGACACAGCTGGTGACAATTCCAGTCTGAGTTTGTTCGAGAAATCTTGATGGAAAACGTTCCCAAATTCCATTCTAAAATTGTTAGGATTGTCCACAAAACTACTTTCTACAACAGGTTGCATGTCATCAACTTGAGGCAATCGTCTTTTCTTGTTATATGCTGATAAATCCATGGACTCAATTTTCCGGGAAAACTGTTCAACAAAAGTAGGATTCTGAAGAGCCTTCTCGAAAATGTTCAGCAAATGTTTCTGCCTCTTCTCCATACCATCTAATCGCTGCTGAAACTCTTCTAGATGAAGCTTCGCTGTTGATTGATGTTGTTTAAAGCTGAAAATATTAGATTCAATGGAAGATTTCTCACGGTTAAGTTTTTCAATTTCTTCCTCAAATGCTGCCCTTTCTGGATCCACAACAGAGCCGGGAGGATGACTATGACTGTGAATGGGTTTCCGGCGGTGGATATTCTTAAGAAGATGCTTTTGGTCTTTCATAAAATCATCATTAGCAAACTCCCACCGTTCAGGATGTATTTTGTGAAATCCCTGACCAATGAACACACATGAATGAATAAACCAAAACAAAATTAAACTATAAAAAACAAGTTGACCAGTTTCCCCCTTAAAAACAGAAATCAATGTGAGAGGGGAAATGGGTCAATGAGCAGAGCTTTTAAAAATCAATTCAATTGTATCTTCTCTTCCAATCTGTTTGAAACACTAAGCAGGAAGAGCTAACAAATAGCTCTTATTAGAAAAAAAATGGATACCTACTAATGGAACAAATAGATGAGTCTTTGAGGAGCATATCAAAATTCAGATTCAAATATCAAACATGCCTATCATCAAGTCATTATTAAATAACTTACCCATAACTATTTATTGAGCTTTGTTGATTCCTAAAACCCAACACATTTGCTTCACTTGTAGAAGACAACCAAGCTAGTTCTTATTTGTACCCCTGAAGAAAAGTAGAAAACCAAACATTGACAGTATTTCACCGTAGTAATCTTCCTTAGTAGCTGCTGTTTCTAGCTGGTTGCTACTTGTACTATGATTGTTTTTAGTATATAAGTCTAGCCATAAAGGGTGGTAACATCACCATACTCCTACAACACCAAGAACCCTAAATTCTAACATTCTAACAACTGCAAAGAAATAAGATGCATCCAACATGCATGCTTTGCCAATAATACAACATCAAAGTCCAGGATTAACATCTGAACACATTTGGTTTCATATCTGTGTGAAACCAAAAGCAACATTCTTCCTATTTTCCTCTCCCTAATGGGAAAACACTAGTGTACTTTATTAGTGTATGTATTAGACTTGCTGAAGACCGATCACAATCCTTGACGCGATCCAAACCCTAACCTAACCAAAATCTTTCCTTCTGAGCTCTAAAACTATTAAATTCACACTCCATACCCAAGGATCAAACAACGAGAAAGCAACACTACCATTGACCAACCGTATCTTCGAGCATCATCTGTAATTTAAACTAACGAGCATATTTTATTCTACTGTTTCAACACCATCAATGTATTAAATCTTGACCAAGTCCAAGTTGCAGATAAACTTCATTTCAGATCCAAACCTAAACTCTTCGTTGATTTCACCACAATAATGATCATTGATGTCATCATACACAATCAAATTTTCCATTCAATTTCATCGCACCATCAAAGGTAACATAAAATTGAATTATAGCCAGCAAACAGAACACAATTACAAAATAAGTATAAGCACCAACTCTATATATACTTGTGAATCGAAGGAACAACAACTCACATAGGTATTAAGCTGGCGGATGAAGCTAGAAAAGTTGTTATGCTTGAAATAGGTAGGTAGAAGAAGGCGCGCAAACTCTGGCGGGTTCCAAACAACAAAGCTGTTGTTGGTGGAGCTGTTCCAAGAAACGATGTCATCGGTGGCGGAATCGTCAACCATGTCATAAGTCTTCAACAAGAACGGCGCCGGTCCACCTCCTGCTCCTCCTCCGGTGGATTGCGGTGCTCCTCCCTCCATTCCAGATCCTTCTAGAAAATCCTCTCCTTCTCAAAGTAATTAGAGAATAATTGGAAAGAAAGAAGACCTGCAATTCCAGTTCCAAACGTAATCAAATCGGGACAGTTTAGCGAGGTTGCGAGAACCAAACCGGTCATTGAACCGGTCAAGTGACGGGTTCATTGGCTCAATGGTCTAACCGTAGTCGAACCGGTTTAGTTAAATATACAATAAAATTATTAAAAATTCAATATACAATTTCAAACATCCAAATTCAATGATTTCTAAACTAATAAAATTCAAAATTTTGTAATTTCACATAATAACTTGTCCATATTTTATCAGTAAAACTTCACAAAAAAAATTTCCAAAAGGATTAAGATCTCTCCTTGCTGGGAATAATGCATAAAAAACCAGTTGCAACGATCTCTTCTTTGATTCCCAGTGTAAAGCAAAAAATAATCCTTAAAGAACTTTACTCTACTCCCAGCTTCCCCAAACTCCTCCTCAAACTTCTTCTTCCAGAGGTCATTATTCCCAGACAGGTATCGCAGTTCACTACACAAGCAAGTCACCCTAGCCACAACAACACTAGGAAGACACTCCAAAATCATCATCTTAAGTTCTGTGGGGACATGAAACACGGTGGAGGGTCCAATCCAGCTTTGTCACAAAGATCAATCAATAATCGCAATGCAAGCCTATCCTTAACCATCTTCCACAACTCAAAAATATTACTTTGTTGATCAACAACAGTATCATCATCAAAATTATCCTTGGATTCAAAATTTTCCAGCATCAACTTCAAGGGCTTGACAAATTTACGGTTATCCATAGTATTCAAGAAAACTCAGCATCCAAAAGTCGAAAATCCAAAAACAGAAAAACTAAGCAAAAAATCCAAACTCAGAATCATAAAACCCAGCAACTCAGAATCACACAATCAGAGTTATTAACAAATTGAATCACAGAATCAACTCAAAACAAGCAAAAATAAATTGGAACAGGAATGCTTACCCGCGGCGAGGGAGGAAGTGACGGCGGCGACGGAGAAAGGAAGTGAGCTCGGACAAAGAGAGCTGAGAGAGAGCTCGAACACGAAACGAGCTCGGAGAGACAGAAAGCTTGAAGAGACGACCACCGACTGACCCACCAACGGCGACGCCACGAGCTCGGCGCGGACCTTCGTGCAACGGCAAGGAGGAGACGAACGATGAGAAGAGGGCCGAGCAGACCTTTCCACGGTCGATCACGGCACTCACGATGAGGAGAAGGGTTCGGCGACCTCCTTGACTGTTTGGGTGATGAGTTTGGGATGGTGGCTGATGAGTGGTGGCTGCTCTGAGAAGGGTATTAGGGTTTTATGTGAGCGAGTGAGACCCAGAGAGAAAGGGATGGGGTGGTCTTCTTTTTCTGATCTGTGTTTTAGAGAGAGAGAGAGAGAGAGAGAGAGAAATTGACTTCTGCACAAAATTGGCGTGCGGATGGTAGTTGTTTTGTTTTGCCAAAGAAGCTGCCAAAATTGAAAATACACACCAACTAGATTTTGGAATTTCGAGAAAACAAAAATTAATTTTTTATTCTATTATATAAAAGTTGATTTTTAACTCCGCTTATGTTACACTTGCGGTACATAGCCGGTTCCAAACTCGGATAAAGGAGGAGGGTTGTATTAGATCTTCGGCAATCAACATAAAAATATAGCTGAACCCTCATGACATAAATCAAAGACATTATTGCGCTAAAGTTAGGTCGTTGCCCGGAAGCAACGCGCCGTATGACTCGAGTACGGTGTCAAAGCAAGAGCCGCTGCATCGGTGCCCGGATATAGTGTTAAATGAGCAAGGGTTCTCGCGTTTTCGTGAATGGACGAGGGTAAATAAGCTAGTTCACAAAGTAAAAGGTAAAGGTCGAAGCGATAGAAGGTTGAGATTTGGGACACGGAACATAGGCACTCTAACAGGAAAGTCCATAGAGGTGGTAGACACCATAACAAGGAGGAAGATTAACATTATGTGCCTACAAGAAACGAAATGGGTTGGTGCAAAGGCTAGGGAGTTGGATACTTCTGGTTTCAAACTTTGGTATACAGGAAAGATGAAGAATATGAATGGGGTTGGAATAATTGTGGATAAGCAGTGGAAGAAGGACGTAGTGGATGTCAAGAGGGTGGGAGATCGGATCATCTCTATCAAACTTGTGGTGGAGGGAGGTTCTTTCCATGTGATTAGCGCCTATGCACTGTAAGTGGGTTCGGACAAACAACAGAAGATAAGGTTTTGGGAGGATCTAGAGAGTTTGGTTCAAGGCATACCTTTGTGAGATAAGATTTTCTTAGGAGGAGATTTAAATGGCCATGTTGGGAGAGAAGTAACTGGATATGGGAGTATTCATGGAGGCCATGGTTTCGGGGTGATCAATGCCGAGGGTAAAACTATTTTGGACTTTTCCTCAACCTTTGATCTTCTCATCGCAAATACATGTTTTAAAAAGAGAGACGAACATCTTATAACCTATAAGAGTGGCATGACAAGCTCTCAAATCGACTTCTTCTTGTTGAGGAGAGTCGACCGGAAATTTTTCATTAACTGTAAAATTATCTCGGGAGAGAGTTTGACAACACAACATAGGGTGTTCGTCATGGATTTTCGCGTTGAGCAAAAGTTGAGGAAAAGACATCATACGAAGAACCCAAGGACGAGGTGGTGGCGGATGAAAGGTGAGGAACAAAGAAGATTCCTAAGACGGGTAGGAGAAGAGGCAAAGTGGGATGGGAAATGGAAGCGCGGAAGAGATGTGGAGGGAGATGGCAGAAGTTATCAGAAGAACAGCAAAAGAAAGTTTTGGTGAATCTAAAGGAATAGGACCAAGAGACAAGGAGTCCTGGTGGTGGAATGCGAGTATACAAGAAAAGATAAAGATAAAAAGGGAATACTTTAAAGAGTGGTCTTTATGCCGCAATGCAGATAAGTGGGAAAAATATAAGGCGGCTAAGAAAGAGACAAAAGTGGCTGTAAGTGAAGCAAGAACAAGAGCATATGAGGGTCTCTACCAGTCTTTGGGCACGAAAGAAGGAGAAAAAGGTATATATAGAATCGCAAAGAGCCGGGAAAGAAGAACGAGAGATTTGGATCAGGTTAAGTGCATAAAGGATAAGGATGGAGAGGTATTGGCTCAAGAGGAGAAGATTAATGAAAGGTGGAAGAGCTACTTTTACGAGTTATTTAATGAGGGACAGAAGACTCTTCCGAGCCTTGGTCGATTATGCACAAGGGAAGAAGATCAAAACTTTGACTACTATCGAAGAATTCGAGACTTCGAGGTAAAAGAGGCTCTAAAGCAGATGAAAAATGGCAGGGCAGTAGGACCTGATAATATCCCGATTGAGGTTTGGAAGGGTCTTGAAGAAAAAGGCATCAACTGGTTAACCAAACTTTTTAATGAGTGGAGAAAGAGCACCTTGGTACCTATCTACAAGAATAAGGGGGATACACAAAATTGCGAAAACTATAGAGGGATTAAGCTTATGAGTCATACTATGAAGTTGTGGGAAAGGGTGATAGAACAGAGGTTGAGAAAAGAGACACAAGTAATAGAGAACCAATTTGGATTTATGCCAGGAAGATCTACCACTGAAGCGATATACCTATTAAGAAGGATGATGGAGAGGTATCGTAGTAATAAAAGGGATCTACATATGGTGTTTATTGATTTGGAAAAAGCGTATGATAGGGTACTGTTCCGATGGTTATCTGAAACAGTGGGTCGGACGAGATCTTCTGTGCTGGTCGGTGCTGTTGTGTCCGACTTGGTGATGGTGCTGATCCTTCGTCCCCGAAGGGAGGGGGTACCTACAAGGGACTCCGATGCTTAAGTTAGCAAGGGTATTAAGCAGGTATTAAGTAGAATCAGAGTATGAGTTATACCTGGGTGCTCTAGTGTATTTATAATGGTGTAGAGTGTCCTCTTTAGATGAGATAAGTTAGTTTATCTTATCTTATCTTTATCTTATCTTTGACTGGGGTCCTCTTATCTTCAAGGGAACTGCCCTTATCTCTACGGGCTTGGGCTGCCCTTGGATTTGGGACGTGTTCCTCTATTTGGGCCCTTTGTTTGGGCTTTCCTGTGACTTAGCTAAGCTCTTTGAGAAGAGGTCGGGTTGTCCTGACCTGAAGACGTCGGTCGCTTTGTCTGTAGAACATCCCGGGTCGGACAGCTCGACCCAGGGTATGAACAGTGCCCCTGCTCGAGCTCGGTCTTCCTTTTTGAGGTCGAGTCTTTAGTTTTAGGACTTCGATCCTTCTTTGGTGAAGCCGAACTCGAGCATTTTGTTGATTTCTTTTTGTAGAGTTCTCCTTTTTTGAATGTGGAACGTCTCTGTTCCGTTTCTATTTTTTTGAAATTCTGACTGAGTGCATGCTGAAAAGCTTGGATCTTTGTATATTATCACGCTCGGTTTATCACTGTGATGCATGCCTTCTGGTCTTCTTATTGCCTTTATGTATGCTTCTGGGTGTTTTCTCTTGATTTTGCTTTTTTAGGGCTTCGTATGCCACTCCTGTTTTGCTGAACTTTGTTTGTTTTGAGGAAGTTTGCTCCTTTTGATGGCTTTTTTGATCTTCTTCACGTTTGTTTTTCTTGGAAAGGGTTCCTGCTGAGACGTTAGTTTTTTCTTGAAAGGGTTTTTTGCTGAGACATTAGTCATGTGGATTTTCCTAAATTTTTATTCCCTGATTGCCTCCAAAGGATGCCCGTGGATTCTAGGTTGTGTCATGGGGTTTTCCTTTTTTGTCTGTACCGCGCTGGAACGTACTGTCTGAGTTATTTTGATTTCGTCTGGGATGTCTTTACCTTTTTAGTAACCCAATCTTTTTTCTTGCTTTGTAGGATTAGTTGGCCATGTCTTCCTGAGAAAATATTGTCGAGGCGTCTTCTGAGGTTCCCGAAGGGATGTCCGATTGGCTGGACTCTCTTGTCTTGCTATGTGTTTCTTTAGTCGATTCAGAATTTTGTGCGACGCTTAGAAAGCATCATCGTGTCTGTAGCAGTGCAGATCAGGAGGGCAATTATGAGTTGGTAGCACCTAATTCTGGCGATAGAGTTTGCTTCCCAGTCCTAATCCAAGGGGAGCGTCCCTTCTTCTATGCTTATGACTTCTTTTTTAGCCAAATGAACATCACCTTTCCTTTTACTTCTTTTAAAACTGACGTGTTATGGTCTTGTAATGTAGTCCCTTCGCAGCTCCATCCGAATTCATGGGGCTTCATCAAGATTTTTCAGCTTGTTTGTCAAGAATTTGGTGTTATGCCTTCTCAAACTCTTTTTTTGTATTTTTTTGTGTTGACCAAACCTGGGACTACCAAGAAGAAAGCTTCTTGGATTTCTTTTAGGTCTGCCCAGGGGCACAAGGTTTTTTCCATGTATGACGAATCTTTCCGGGATTTTAAGAACTATTTCTTTAATGTCCGGGCTGTTGAAGGAGCCCGACCTTTCTTTCTGGATGAAAATAATGAGCCCTGCTTTCCCTTAGAGTGGCAGAGGAATGTAGTGGTATCCCGATATACTCGGGAGCTGTTGAGCGAGGTCGAGCAGTCCTTTGTGAGTGTTTTGGAGGATATTTGGGGAGAACCTCCTCACTTGGATACTAAAAAGTCTTTGAGAGATCCGTCCCTTATTCGAACTGCTTTGGGTACTGCCTTGATATATCTTGTTATCTTGTTTTTCTCCTGCTTTTTTCCTGGCATGATAAATTGTTGTTTTTCATTTTGCAGAGATGGCCAAGAATAATGATGCAATGAAGGCCTTCAAGAAGGCGAGGAAAGCTACTGCGGCTCAAAACATCTCGGCCCGGGCTGATGGGGAACGAACTTCCCAAGCTCCTTTGAAGCCATCCGTGTCGAGCTCTCCTGGCCCGAGGAGAATGATCCCTACACCTTGGGTCCGTTTAGTGGATCCCCCTCAATCTTCTACTGCTACTGTGGTTTCTTCTTCGGCTGCTCCTCTTCCAAAAAGACCTCGAACTGTTGAACCTTTCAATCTAGATGCCTCAGATTTTGATCCTATTGGTTTTGTGGACCAGCAGATCGCACCTTATGGTGCTCTTTCAATGGATGATGTATCTCTCCTTCATCACTTGGATTTTATAACTCGGAGTAGTGTCAAGATAGCTCATATGGGAGCTGCTTTGTATCGTACTGCCCAAAATCTACCTCTGCATACTACCAAAGCTTTTATGGAGGAAGCTAAGCGAGAATTTGATCGGATAAAGGGTCTCAAGGAGGAGTTTGAAGCGGAGGTGACTAAACTGAAGAAGGAGCTGGAAGGGGAGAAGGCCAGCTCTCTTGCCCTGGCGGCCTCTGTGCGATTGGCTGAGGATGTAGCTTTGAAGCACAAAGAAAGCTATGTCACGTCCTACCGAGAAGTGATGCATCTTCGGGGGGAGCTAGAGTCGGTCTGGGTTGATTATTCTGAGCTCCAGGGTCATCTTGTGGGCAGCGTAACTACTGCCTATGAGAACCTGAAGAAACAGGTTCAGGTTATTGCCCCGGAGGCTGACCTTGCCTTGTTTAGCTTGGATAATGTTGTGAAGGATGGCAAAATCGTTCCCGAGGACCCTGATGACGATGATGTTGAGCCTCCTCCTGTTTCTTCTACCAAAGTCTCCGTTGTGCCGCCCTCTTCTTCTCAGGCAGCCGAAGTCGTTCAGCCTGAGTCCGATCCTGATGTCCAGATCCTGAATCGGGATGATGGGACAGTAGATGCAGTGCCTCTTCAGACTCGTCCTCCTTCACCCCGGGATGCTGCTACTGGGAAACCTTTGGACTCTCTTTGATTATTTCTGATGTATTTGTGTATAGCCCGGCCTGTAGGCTTTGAACTCTTTTATTTTGTAAATGGTGTTTTGTTTGACTGTTGATACTTCTGTTGCTTGTTTAGCAACTTTGTTTTGAAAAACAAAGTGACTTTCGAGCTTCCTGGGCTGATTTGGGTGGCCTCTGAAGCTTGCTATTATCATAACTTAGTAGTTTTTATATCCTGTCTGCTTTGCACTCGTCTTGACACCTTCGTAGGTTTTTGTCTGACATGATCAACTTGATTCTTTGGCCTGACGCTGCTCTCATCAATCTTAAACTGTTGTTTATCGTGATACTGAGATTGCCGATTTTTCAACTTGGTTTTTGTTTGTAGCCCTTCTTTTTTGGACCTTACTTAAGGTCTCTTCCATGGGTAGTTTTATCGTGTCGGTTCCTGTCAATTTACTCGGTAATCCTCTTTCTTGGACTTTGTTCAGGGCTCTTTCAGGGATTACCTTTGTAGCTTTGTATCTTGGACCGACTTCGTCATGTCGGGCTTTGTCGACTTACTTGATAATCCTCTTTCTTGGACCTTGTTCAGGTCTTTTTCAGGGATTTATCTTTTGTAACTTTATCTTTCCGGGCCGACTTTGTCACGTCGAGCCCTGTCGAGTTACTTGATAATCCTCTTTCTTGGACCTTGTTCAGGTCTCTTTCAGGGATTTATCTTTTGTAACTTTATCTTTCCGGGCCGACTTTGTCACGTCGGGCTCTGTCGAGTTACTTGATAATCCTCTTTCTTGGACCTTGTTCAGGTCTCTTTCAGGGATTTATCTTTTGTAACTTTATCTTTTCGGGCCGACTTTGTCACGTCGGGCCTTGTCGAGTTACTTGATAATCCTCTTTCTTGGACCTTTTTCAGGCCTCTTTTAGGGATTTATCTTTTGTAACTTTATCTTTCCAGGCCGACTTTGTCACGTCGGGCCCTGTCGAGTTACTTGATAATCCTCTTTCTTGGACCTTGTTTAGGTCTCTTTCAGGGATTATCTTTTGTAACTTTTTTGTAGGAGTCCGACTTCCTCATGTCGGGCTCTTTGAAGTTATAGTAATCCTCTTTTATAGGGTTGGCCAGACCTCTTTCCAGGGCTTTACTTATAACTTGGGTTGTTGTGGCTGGTCCGACTTTTTGTGCCGGCCAGTCTTTAAGTTATTTTATAGTAATCCATTTTATTAGGACCTCGTCAGGTCCTTTCTATGGATCACTTTCTATAACTTCTTGCATTATTCTGTTTTCATCTATGGCGATTTTGTAGAATTTGGCTTTTTAGCACTCGTTTTTTATCGTGATCGCGCAGTGAATTCGGTTTTCACTTTCTGTCGATCTGTAGCTTTACAATCGGGCGATGAATGTTTTCAGAATAATACGACTTGAGCGTTTGTAGAGAATCTGAATAAATTTTATTAAAAGAAAATGCAAATATACATGAGGAGTTAATTTCCTAAGTCGGGTGATTTGTAGGTCTTGGCGGGGCACCTCGTTAAAAAACCTTTTTCAGGAAAAAGAGTGTGCCTTGTCCAAGATCTTTTATCATCCCTAGCTATAGTACCTTCTTAGGTTGCAGGCGTGTCATGATCTAGGAAGCTTTCGCCCGTCGAGTTCGGAAAGCCTGTAGTAACCCTTTCCCAGTACTTCTATGACTCGGAAGGGTCCTTTCTAATTTGCTGCCAGCTTTCCTTCTCCAAATCGAGTTGTTCCTATATCGTTTTGGATTAGGATAAGGTCGTTTTCAGCAAAGGCCCGCTATGTATTACTTTTCGGTTGTATCTGGAGGCCATTCGTCGTTTCAGCGCCTCTTCCCTTATCCGAGCTTTTTCTCGGATTTCTGGAAGTAAGTCGAGCTCTTCCCTTTAAAGTTGGGAGTTGGCTTTTTCGCTAAAATGGATTACTTTGGGTGATCCTTCTTCGACCCCCACTGGGATCATTGCCTCCATTTCGTAAGCTAATCGGAAAGGTGACTCCTTTGTCGTGGAATGTGAAGTCGTTCGATATGCCCATAGGACTTACGGGAGCTCTTCAGCCCAGGCTCCCTTTGCATCCTGTAATCTCCGTTTTAACCCTGCTAATATATCTTTGTTTGCAGCTTCAGCTTTCCCATTGGCTTGGGGGTGCTCAACAGAGGTGAATTGTTGTTTTATATTCAGATCGGCCGCTAGTTTTCTGAAGCCTGCGTCTGTGAACTGGGTACCATTGTCTATAGTGATAGAGTATGGAACTCCGAACCTTGTGATGATGTTTCTATATAGAAATTTCTGACTTCTTTGAGCTGTGGCAATGGCTAGGGGTTCTTCCTCGATTCATTTTGTGAAGTAGTCTATTCCTACTATGAGGAATTTGACTTGTCCTGATTGGTGCACGAAATTGTGATCATCAATGGCGCCATCAACATGGTACGCTCAATTGCAATCTCAACTCTTTATCACAACTTCGCACAACTAACCAGCAAGTGCACTGGGTCGTCCAAGTAATAAACCTTACGCGAGTAAGAGTCGATCCCACGGAGATTGTTGGTATGAAGCAAGCTATGGTCATCTTGTAAATCTCAGTCAGACAGATTCAAATGGTTATGAATGATTTATGAATAAAGCATAAAATAAAGATAGAGATACTTATGTAATTCATTGGTGAGAATTTCAGATAAGCGTATGGAGATGCTTTGTCCCTTCCGTCTCTCTGTTTTCCTACTGTCTTCATCCAATCCTTCTTACTCCTTTCCATGGCAAGCTGTATGTACGGTTTCACCGTTGTCAGTGGCTACCTCTCATCCTCTCAGTGAAAATATTCAAGGTGCTCTGTCACAGCACGGCTATTCAGCTGTCGGTTCTCGATCATGTCGGAATAGAATCCAGTGATTCTTTTACGTCTGTCACTAACGCCCCACAATTGCGAGTTTGAAGCTCGTCATAGTCATTCAATCCTTGAATCCTACTCAGAATATCACAAACAAGGTTTAGACCTTCCGGATTCTCTTGAATGCCGCCATCAATTCTAGCTTATACCACGAAGATTCCGATTAAGGGATCCAAGAGATATCCACTCAATCTAAGGTAGAACGGAGGTGGTTGTCAGGCACACGTTCATAAATGAGAATGATGATGAGTGTCACGGATCATCACATTCATCAAGTTGAGGAACAAGTGATATCTTAGAACAAGAATAAGCCGAATTGAATAGAAGAACAATAGTAATTGCATTAATACTCGAGGTACAACAGAGCTCCACACCTTAATCTATGGTGTGTAGAAACTCCACCGTTGAAAATACATAAGAACAAGGTCTAGGCATGGCCGAGAGGCCAGCCCCCAAAACGTGATCAAAAGATTCAAAGATCTAAAGATCTCTGATTGAAAGATGATAATACAATAGCAAAAGGTCCTACTTATAGAGAACTAGTAGCTAGGGTTTACAGAAATGAGTAAATGACATAAAAATCCACTTCCGGGCCCACTTGGTGTGTGCTTGGGCTGAGCATTGAAGCATTTTCGTGTAGAGACTCTTCTTGGAGTTAAACGCCAGCTTTTGTGCCAGTTTGGGCGTTTAACTCCCATTCTTATGCCAGTTCCGGCGTTTAACGCCAGACAGTTTTGAGCTGATTTGGAATGCCGGTTTGGGCCATCAAATCTCAGGCAAAGTATGGACTATTATACATTGCTGGAAAGCCCAGGATGTCTACTTTCCAACAAAGTTAAGAGCGCGCCAATTGGGCTTCTGTAGCTCCAGAAAAATCTACTTCGAGTGCAGGGAGGTTAGAATTCAACAGCATCTGCAGTCCTTTTCAGCCTCTGAATCAGATTTTTGCTTAGGTCCCTCAATTTCAGTCAGAAAATACCTGAAATCACAGAAAAACACACAAACTCATAGTAAAGTCCAGAAAAGTGAATTTTAACTAAAAACTAATAAAAATATAATAAAAACTAACTAAAACATACTAAAATCATACTAAAAACAATGCCAAAAAGCGTATAAATTATCCGCTCATCACAACACCAAACTTAAATTGTTGCTTGTCCCCAAGCAACTGAAAATCAAATAAGATAAAAAGAAGAGAATATGCAATGAATTCCAAAAACATCTATGAAGATCAGTATTAATTAGATGAGCGGGCTTTAGCTTTTTGCCTCTGAACAGTTTTGGCATCTCACTTTTTTCTTTGAAATTCAGAATGATTGGCTTCTATAGGAACTCAGAATCCAGATAGTGTTATTGATTCTCCTAGTTAAGTATGATGATTCTTGAACATAGCTACTTTATGAGTCTTGGCCGTGGCCCAAAGCACTCTGTCTTCCAGTATTACCATCGGATACATACATGCCACAGACACATAACTGGGTGAACCTTTTCAGATTGTGACTCAGCTTTGCTAGAGTCCCCAATTAGAGGTGTCCAGGGTTCTTTAGCACACTCTTTTTGTCTTGGATCACAACTTTATTATTTCTTTTTCTTTTTCCTCTTCTCTCTTTTTTTTTCGTTTTTTTTTCACTGCTTTTTCTTGCTTTAAGAATCATTTTTATGATTTTTCAGATCCTCAGTAACATGTCTCCTTTTTCATCATTCTTTCAAGAGCCAACATTCATGAACAACAAATTCAAAAGACATATGCACTGTTCAAGCATACATTCAGAAGTCAAAGTATTGCCTCCACATCAAAATAATTAATCTGCTATAAAATTCAAAATTCATGCAATTCTTCTCCTTTTCAATTAAGAACATTTTTTTATTTAAGAAAGGTAATGGATTCATAGGACATTCATAACTTTAAGGCATAGACACTAAGACACTAATGATCATAAGACACAAACATAGATAAACATAAGCATGAAAATTCGAAAAACAGGAAAATAAAGAACAAGGAAGTCAAAGAACGGGTCCACCTTAGTGATGGCGGCTTGTTCTTCCTCTTGAAGATCTTATGGAGTGCTTGAGCTCCTCAATGTCTCTTCCTTGCCTTTGTTGCTCCTCTCTCATGATTCTTTGATCTTTTCTAATTTCATGGAGGAGGATGGAATGTTCTTGATGCTCTACCCTTAGTTGTCCCATGTTGGAACTCAATTCTCCTAGGGAGGTGTTGGTTTGCTCCCAATAGTTTTGTGGAGGAAAGTGCATCCCTTGAGGCATCTCAGGGATTTCATGATGAGTGGGATCTCTTGTTTGCTCCACCCTTTTCTTGGTGATGGGCTTGAGGTCATGCCTTCTTAGTTGAACCGGCTTCCCTCTTGAATCTCTCTTCCATTGAGCGCCCTCTTCACAAATGTCTATGAGGACTTGGTCCAACCTTTGATCAAAGTTGACCCTTTTTGAGTTTGAAAAGGACCTCGGGGATCACCTTCTTCATGGCCACAACTTCATAGAAGTGGTCTTGATGCACCCTTGAGATGAATCTCTCCATCTCCCATGACTCGGAGGTGGAAGCTTTTGCCTTCCCTTTCCTCTTTATAGAGGTTTCTCCGGCCTTAGATGCCATAAATGGTTATGGAAAAACAAAAAGTAATGCTTTTACCACACCAAACTTAGAAGGTTTGCTCGTCCTCGAGCAAAAGAAGAAAGAAGAGAGTAGAAGAAGAAGAAATAGGGGAGATGGAGGTGGCTTTGTGGTTCGGCCAAGGGGGAGAAGTAGTGTTTAGGTTGTGTGAAAATGAAGGAGTGAAGATGGGTTTATATAGGAGTGGAGAGGGGGTGTATGGTTCGGTCATGTGATGGTGGGTTGGGAGGGAAAGTGGTTTGAATTTGAATGGTGAGGTAGGTGGGGTTTTATGAAGGATGGATGTGAGTGGTGAAGAGAATAGTGGGATTTGATAGGTGAGGGGTTTTTGGGGAAGAGGTGTTGAGGTGATTGGTGAATGGGTGAAGAAGAGAGAGAGTGGTGGGGTAGGTGGGGATCCTGTGGGGTCCACAGATCCTGAGATGTCAAGGAAAATTCATCCCTGCACCAAGTGGCGAGCAAAAATACTCTTTATGCCAATTCTGGTGTTAAACGCCGGGCTGGTGCCTATTTCTGGCGTTTAACGCCAATTTCTTGCCCTTTCCTGGCGTTTAACTCCAGTCTGGTGCCCCTTTCTGGCGTTAAACGCCCAGAATGGTGCCAGACTGGGCGTTAAACGCCCATTTGCTGCCCTTACTGGCGTTTAAACGCCAGCAAGTTTCTCCTCTAGGATGTGCTGTTTTTCTTTCTATTTTTCATTCTGTTTCTACTTTTTCAATTGTTTTTGTGACTTTCCATGATCATCAACCTATAGAAAACATAAAATAACAAAGGAAAATAGATAATATAACATTGGGTTGCCTCCCAACAAGCGCTTCTTTAATGTCAGTAGCTTGACAGTGGGCTCTCATGGAACCTCACAGATACTCAGAGCAATGTTGGAACCTCCCAACACCAAACTTAGAGTTTGAATGTGGGGGTTCAACACCAAACTTAGAAATTGGTTGTGGCCTCCCAACACCAAACTTAGAGTTTGACTGTGGGGGCTCTGTTTGACTCTGTTTTGAGAGAAGCACTTCATGCTTCCTCTCCATGGTTACAGAGGAATATCCTTGAGCCTTAAACACAAGGGGTTCTTCATTCACTTGAATGATCATTTCTCCTCTGTCAACATCAATCACAGCCTTTGCTGTGGCTAGGAAGGGTCTGCCAAGGATGATGATTTCATCCATGCACTTCCCAGTCTCTAGGACTATGAAATCAGTAGGGATGTAATGGTCTTCAATCTTTACCAGAACATCCTCTACAAGTCCATAAGCTTGTTTTCTTGAATTGTCTGCCATCTCTAGTGAGATTCTTGCAGCTTGTACCTCAAAAATCCCTAGCTTCTCCATTACAGAGAGAGGCATGAGGTTTATGCTTGACCCTAGGTCACACAGAGCCTTCTTGATGGTCATGGTGCCTACTGTACAAGGTATTGAGAACTTCCCAGGGTCTTGTCTCTTTTGAGGTAATCTCTGCCTAGTCAAATCATCCAGTTCTTTGGTGAGCAAAGGGGGTTCATCCTCCCAAGTCTCATTACCAAATAACTTGTCATTTAGCTTTATGATTTCTCCAAGGTACTTAGCAACTTGCTCTTCAGTGACATCTTCGTCCTCTTCAGAGGAAGAATACTCATCAGAGCTCATGAATGGCAGGAGTAAATCCAATGGAATCTCTATGGTCTCAGTGTGAGCCTCAGATTCCCATGGTTCCTCATTAGGGAACTCATTGGAGGCCAGTGGACGTCCGTTGAGGTCTTCCTCAGTGGTGTTCACTGCCTCTTCCTCCTCTCCAAATTCGGCCATGTTGATGGCCTTGCACTCTCCTTTTGGATTCTCTTCTATATTGCTTGGAAGAGTACTAGGAGGGAGTTCAGTAACTTTCTTACTCAGCTGACCCACTTGTGCCTCCAAGTTTCTAATGGAGGACCTTGTTTCAGTCATGAAACTCTGGGTGGTTTTGATTAGATCAGAGACCATGGTTGCTAAGTCAGAGTGACTCTGCTTAGAATTCTCTGTCTGTTGCTGAGAAGATGATGGAAAAGGCTTGCCATTGCTAAACCTGTTTCTTCCACCATTATTGTTTTTGAAACATTGTTGAGGTCTCTATTGATCCTTCCATGAGAGATTTGGATGATTTCTCCATGAAGGATTATATGTGTTTCCATAGGGTTCTCCCATGTAATTCACCTCTTCCATTGAAGGGTTCTCAGGATCATAAGCTTCTTCTTCAGATGAAGCGTCCTTAGTACTGCCTGGTGCAGCTTGCATTCCAGACAGACTTTGAGAAATCATATTGACTTGTTGAGTCAATATTTTGTTTTGAGCCAGTATGGCATTCAGAGTATCAATCTCAAGAACTCCTTTCTTCTGATTCGTTTGTTCACATGATTCCTTTTAGAAGTGTACATGAATTGGTTATTTGCAACCATTTCAATGAGTTCTTGAGTTTCTGCAGACGTCTTCTTCAGATGAAGAGATCCTCCAGCAGAGCTGTCTAATGACATCTTGGACAGTTCAGACAGACCATCATAGAAGATACCTATAATGCTCCATTCAGAAAGCATGTCAGACGGACACTTTCTGATCAATTGTTTATATCTTTCCCAAGCTTCATAGAGGGATTCACCTTCCTTCTATCTGAAGGTTTGGACTTCCACTCTAAGCTTACTCAATTTTTGAGGTGGAAAGAACTTTGCCAAGAAGGCATTGACTAGCTTTTCCCAAGAGTTCAGGCTTTCTTTAGGTTGTGAGTCCAACCATATCCTAGCTCTTGTCTCTTACAGCAAAAGGGAATAGCATAAGTCTGTAGACCTCAGGGTCAACCCCATTAGTCTTGACAGTGTCACAGATTTGCAAGAACTCAGATAAAAACTGATGAGGATCTTCCAATGGAAGTCCATGGAACTTGCAATTCTGTTGCATTAGAGAAACTAATTGAGGCTTAAGCTCAAAGTTGTTTGCTCCAATAGCAGGGATAGAGATGCTTCTCCCATAGAAGTCGGGAGTAGGTGCAGTAAAGTCACCCAGCACCTTCCTTGCATTGTTGGCATTGTTATTGTTTTCGGCTGCCATGTCTTCTTCTTTGAAGATTTCTGTTAGGTCCTCTACAGAGAGTTGTGCTTTAGCTTCTCTTAGCTTTCGCTTCAAGGTCCTTTCAGGTTTAGGGTCAGCCTTAACAAGAATGCTTTTGTCTTTACTCCTGCTCATATGAAAGAGAAGAGAACAAGAAAATATGGAATCCTCTATGTCACAGTATAGAGATTCCTTGAGGTGTCAGAGGAATAGAAGGAGGAGGTAGAAGAATTAGGATGTGAGAAGAAGGGAAGAATTTTCGAAAATAAGTTAAAAAGATTTTAAAATAATTAAAAGAGATTTTGAAAACTTGATTGATGATTTTCGAAAATTAAGATTGAGAAAGAAATAAAGTGATTTTTGAAAAAGATTTTGAAATTAGAAATAAAAAAGATATGATTTGAAAACTATCTTGAAAAAGATGTGATTAAAAAGATATGATTGAAAAGTTATGGTTTTAAAAAGATTTGATTGAAAAGATATGATTTGAAAAACAATTTAAAAAGATTTGATTTTTAAAATTAATGACTTGGCTAACAAGAAAGGATATGATTCAAACATTAAACCTTTCTCAACAGAAATGGCAGCATACTTGAAATGTTGAATCAAATCATTAATTGTTAGCAAGTATTTTTGAAAAAGGAAAGAAATTGATTTTGAAAATATATGATTGAAAAGATATGATTTGAAAAAGATTTGATTTTGAAAAATTTTGAAAACTTGCAAAAAAAAATTGAATTGAAAACAAAATCTTCCCTCTTGTGCCATCCTGGCGTTAAACGCCCAGAATGGTATACATTCTGGCGTTTAACGCCCAAAATGCTACCCTTTTGGGCGTTAAACGCCCAGCCAGGTGCCTTGGCTGGCATTTAAACGCCAGTTTTCCTTCCTCACTGGGCGTTTTGAACGCCCAGCTTTTTCTGTGTAATTCCTCTGCTGTATGTTCTGAATCTTCAATTCTCTGTATTATTGACTTGAAAAGACACAAATTAAAAATTTTTGGATTTTTAATGATAAGAAAAAATCAAAATGCAATTAAAATCAAATAAACAATGCATGCAAGACACCAAACTTAGAAGTTTGTATACTACTGACACTAACAAATTGAGAATGCATATGAGAAACAACAAAACACACAAAACAAGAGAATTTAAAGATCAGAGCAAGTAAATCATCAAGAACAACTTGAAGATCAATGAAGACACATGATAAATGCAAGAAGAACAGAAACATGCAATTGACACCAAACTTAAAATGAGACACTAGACTCAAACAAGAAATATTTTTGGTTTTTATGATTTTGTAATTTTTTTTGGTTTTTTTTCGAAAACTATGTGGAAAAAGAAAATAAAGAGATTCAAAATTTTTAATAAGAATTCCAGGAATCATGCAATGTTAGTCTAAAGCTTCAGTCTAAAGGAATTAGACATGGCTAGCCAAGCTTCAGCAGGACATTGCATTCAAGAGCTAAATTGATGAAGATCAATCAGCTTTGGTGATGATAAGAACATCACCTTGAAACACTAGAATTCATTCTTAAAAATTCTGAAAAATACCTAATCTAAGCAACAAGATGAACCATCAGTTGTCCAAACTCAAACAATCCCCGGCAACGACGCCAAAAACTTGGTGCACGAAATTGTGATCATCAATGGCGCCATCAACATGGTACGCTCAATTGCAATCTCAACTCTTTATCACAACGTCGCACAACTAACTAGCAAGTGCACTGGGTCATCCAAGTAATAAACCTTACGCAAGTAAGGGTCGATCCCACGGAGATTGTTGGTATGAAGCAAGCTATGGTCATCTTGTAAATCTCAGTCAGGCAGATTCAAATGGTTATGAATGATTTATGAATAAAGCATAAAATAAAGATAGAGATACTTATGTAATTCATTGGTGAGAATTTCAGATAAGCGTATGGAGATGCTTTGTCCCTTTCGTCTCTCTGCTTTCCTACTGTCTTCATCCATTCCTTCTTACTCCTTTCCATGGCAAGCTGTATGTAGGGTTTCACTGTTGTCAGTGGCTACCTCCCATCCTTTCAGTGAAAATATTCAAGGCACTCTGTCACAGCACGGCTATTCAGCTGTCGGTTCTCGATCATGTCGGAATAGAATCCAGTGATTCTTTTGCGTCTGTCACTAACGCCCCACAATCGCGAGTTTGAAGCTCGTCACAGTCATTCAATCCTTGAATTCTACTCAGAATACCACAAACAAGGTTTAGACCTTCCGAATTCTCTTGAATGCCGCCATCAATTCTAGCTTATACCACGAAGATTCCGATTAAGGGATCCAAGAGATATCCACTCAATCTAAGGTAGAACGGAGGTGGTTGTCAGGCACACGTTCATAAGTGAGAATGATGATGAGTGTCACGGATCATCACATTCATCAAGTTGAGGAACAAGTGATATCTTAGAACAAGAATAAGCCGAATTGAATAGAAGAACAATAGTAATTGCATTAATACTCGAGGTACAACAGAGCTCCACACCTTAATCTATGGTGTGTAGAAACTCCACCGTTGAAAATATATAAGAACAAGGTCTAGGCATGGCCGAGAGGCCAGCCCCCAAAACGTGATCAAAAGATTCAAAGATCTAAAGATCTCTGATTGAAAGATGATAATACAATAGCAAAAGGTCCTACTTATAGAGAACTAGTAGCTAGGGTTTACAGAAATGAGTAAATGACATAAAAATCCACTTCCGGGCCCACTTGGTGTGTGCTTGGGCTGAGCATTGAAGCATTTTCATGTAGAGACTCTTCTTGGAGTTAAACGCCAGCTTTTGTGCCAGTTTGGGCGTTTAACTCCCATTCTTGTGCCAGTTCTGGCGTTTAACGCCAGACAGTTTTGAGCTGATTTGGAATGCCGATTTGGGCCATCAAATCTCGGGCAAAGTATGGACTATTATACATTGCTGGAAAGCCCAGGATGTCTACTTTCCAACAAAGTTAAGAGCGCGCCAATTGGGCTTCTGTACCTCTAGAAAAATCTACTTCGAGTGCATGGAGATTAGAATTCAACAGCATCTGCAGTCCTTTTCAGCCTCTGAATCAGATTTTTGCTCAGGTCCCTCAATTTCAGTCAGAAAATACCTGAAATCACAGAAAAACACACAAACTCATAGTAAAGTCCAGAAAAGTGAATTTTAACTAAAAACTAATAAAAATATAATAAAAACTAACTAAAACATACTAAAATCATACTAAAAACAATGCCAAAAAGCGTATAAATTATCCGCTCATCACTGATCCTTGAGGAAAAGGTCCGAGGAGATCGAGTCCCCATTTTGCGAATGGCCAAGGTGAGGTTACGCTGATGAGTTCCTCTAGCAGAGCGGTGTGGAAGTTGGCATACTTTTGACATGGCGAACATGTCCTTACAAATTCTGTGGCTTCTTTTTGTAGAGTTGACCAATAGAATCCTTCCTGAAGTACTTTTTTGGCGAGTGCTTGCACTCCAAGGTGATTTCCACTGTGTACTTCTTCTAGGATATCCTTAGTGTTAGAAGTTGGCACGCATTTTAGCAATGGTGTTGAAATCCTTCTTTTGTATAAAGTATTATTTATGATGGTGTAGTATTGTGCTTCCCATTTTAACCTCTTTGCCCCTTTCTCATCTGTAGGGAGGGCTTCTATTGTGAGGTAATTAATTATGAGGGTCATCCATCCCTGATCGTGACTTGTAATGGCTAGGACCTTTTCTTCTTCTGAGATTGATAGATTCTGTAGAATTTCTTGGATGAGGCTTCTATTGTTGTCTCTTGTTTGGTGTTGGCTAGTTTTGAGAGTGCATCGACCCCGGCATTCTGTTCTCGGGGTATGTGTCGAATCTCATACTCTCTGAGTTGTCCGAGCTGTTCCCTGATTTTGTCCAAGTACTTTTTCATAGTGGGATCTTTGGCTTGGTAGCTTCCTGTTATTTGTGAAGTGACTACCTGTGAGTCGCTGAAGATGATAAGTTTTTGAGCTCCAACCTCCCTAGCCAGCTTCAAACCAGCTAGTAGTACCTCATATTCCGCTTGATTATTTGAGGCAGGGAACCCGAATTTGAGGGAGAGTTCGATTTGGGTCCCCTGGTCACTTTTAATTATTACACCTATGCCACTTCCCATTTTATTTGAGGAGCCGTCCACGTATAGATTCTATTCTGTGGGGATTTCCGGTGTGTCCGTAAATTCCGCAATGAAGTCGGCCAGATATTGAGATTTGATGGCCGTCCGAGCTTCGTATTGAAGGTCGAATTCGGACAACTTGACTACCCATTGCAAGATTCTGCCTGCCAAGTCTATTTTCTGTAAGATTCCTTTTATGGGCTGGTTGGTCCGAACTTTAATGGTGTGAGATTGGAAATATGGGCGAAGTCGTCGAGATATTATTATGAGAGCGTAAGTGAATTTTTCTATTTTCTGGTAGTTCTGCTCGGACCCTTGTAACGCTTTGCTGATAAAGTATATGGGTTGTTACCCACTGTTGTCTTCTCGAACTAGTACTGAGGCTATTGCTCGATTTTCCACTGCGAGGTACAAGATGAGTGGTTCTCCTTCCCGTGGCCGACTTAATATAGGTGGCCGTCCTAGAAATTTTTTGAAGTCTTGGAAGGCGTGCTCGCATTCGGCTGTCCATTCAAACTCCTTTCCCTTCCTTAGAATAGCATAGAAGGGAGAGATCTTATTGCTGATCCAGCCAGGAATCTGGACAAGGCTGCCAACCGCCCGTTGAGTTGTTGTACCTCTTTGATACAAGTCGGGCTTTTCATGTCGAGTACGGCCCTGCACTGTCTGGGTTTGCCTCGATTCCTCTCTGTGTGATCATAAAACCCAAGAATTTACCAGCTTTTACTGTGAAGGTACATTTCGTGGGATTGAGTCGCATGCCGTGTCATCTTATGGTGTTGAATACTTGTGTCAGGTCAGATAATAACATCTCTTCATTTTGCGTTTTCACTAGCATGTCGTCTACGTAGACCTCTATGATCTTTCCGATGTGATCCGAAAAAACTTTGTTCATTAATCTTTGGTAAGTGGCTCCCGCATTTTTGAGACCGAAGGGCATAACGATGTAGCAGTAATTTGCCTTTGGGGTTAAGAAAGAGGTTTTTTCTTGGTCGGGTGGCTACATTGGGATTTGGTTATATCCTGAGTATGCGTCCATAAAGGAGAGGTATTTTTATCCGGAGGAGGAATATACCAGTGCATCGATGTTTGGGAGCAGATAAGGATCTTTCGGGCAAGCTTTGTTGAGATCGGTATAGTCGGTGCACATTCTCCACTTCCCATTTGACTTTTTTACCAAAACGACATTAGCAAGCCATAGCAAGTATTTGACTTCTCTTATAAAGCCTGCCTCCAGTAGAGCTCATACCTGTTCTTCCACCGCTTGAGAGCATTCTGGTCCTAGCTTTCTGCACCTTTGTTGTACCAGCTGAGATCCTGGGTAGACTGCTAGCTTGTGGCACATTAGTTTGGGATCTATGCCTGGCATGTCTGCGGCCTTCCACGCAAAGAGGTCGGCGTTGTCGCATAGGAACTGTATGAGTGATTCTTTTATGTCCCCTTTTAGGAGTGTGCCGATGTTGGTTGTTTGGTCCGGGGTGTTTCCGATCTGGATTTTCTCTATTTCTCCTTCAGGTTGTAGGCGGAGCTCCTCTCGCCTCCGAACTCCACCGAGCTCAATTGTGTGGAATTCTTCTCCTCTGCCTCTGAGGTTTAGACTTTCGTTGTAACAGCGGCGCGGCATCTTCTGATCTGCCTTTACTGTAGCTATTCTACCTGCAGTTGGGAACTTCATGCATAGATGCGGAGTCGAGACTATTGCGCCGAGCTGATTTAACGTTGACTGACCTATTAGGGCATTGTAGGCTGAGCTTACGTTGACGACGATGTAATCTATTTTGTGTGAAGTGAGATGTATCCCATCGGTTGAACTGGGGTATCTCCTAGCTCGAACAGGCTGTCCGGATATGCTCTGAGTTCTTTTTCTTTCAAACCGAGTTTGTCGAAAGCGGTTATGAATAAGATATCGGCAGAGCTCCCCTGCTCTATCAACGTGCGGTAAAGATTTGCGTTTGCCAGTATAATAGTGATGACCATGGGATCGTCATGCCCTGACGCGACGCCAGATGCGTCTTCCTTGGTAAAAGTTATCGCCGGGATATCGGGTGCTTCTTCCTTTTCTGCGACGTGATATACGTCTTTGAGATGTCGTTTGCGGGATGATTTGGAGATTTCTCTCCCGGTGAATCCGTCATGTATCATGTGGACATGTCTTTCTGGCGTCCGGGATGATCGCACGGTTGGTGCGACATCTTCTGCTCTTCTTCTTTTCCTTTGTTCATCATCATGGGTGGTCAGGTATCGATCTAGCTTTCCTTCTCGTACGAGCTTTTCTATGATATTTTCTAAGTCAAAACACTCATTGGTGGAGTGCCCGCGGATCCGATGGTATTCACAATATTCAGCCCGGTTTCCTTCTCCTTTTTTGCCTTTGAGTGGTCGAGCTGGTGATATTTTTTCTGTGTTGCAAACCTCTCTGTAGACATCCACAAGAGACACCCAGAGAGGGGTGTAATTGTGGTATTTTTTTATTTTCTCTCCATGGTGATCTTCCTTTTTTTCTGGAATCTTTCTCCTTATCTCGAGAGGTGAACCCAGCCATTGAGGTCTCTCCTAATCGGGAGTTTTCTTCCATGTTGATTTACTTTTTCGCTCGTTCTTGCACCTCGTTCAGAGACGTGGGGTACTTCTTTGATATAGATTGACTAAAAGGCCCTTCTCGTAGGCCATTAATGAGGCCCATGATAGCAGCCTCTGTTGGCAGGTTTTGTATATCCAAGCATGTCTTGTTGAATCTCTCCATGTAGTTGCGCAAGGTTTCCCTTTCTCCTTGTCTGATTCCCAGTAAGCTCGGCGCATGTTTAGCTTTGTCTTTTTGGATGGAGAATCTGGCTAGAAATTTCTTGGCCATGTCGTTGAAACTCGAGATGGATATAGGGGGAGGTTGTCGAACCATCTAATTGCTGTTTTTGTTAAATTAGTTGGAAAGGCTTTGCAACAAACTGCATCCGAGGCGTCGGTAAGATACATTCTGCTCCTGAAGTTGCTGAGATGATGGCTGGGATCCGTAGTGCCATCGTACAAGGTCATGTCTGGAAGTTTAAAGTCTTTTGGAATTCTCGTCTTCATGATCTCCTTGGTGAATGGATCTTGCTCCTTGCGGGTGCTATCTTCGAGAGTGGATCGGCTGGCTTTAGTCTTGACATCGGCTTCAAGTTTTAGGAGTTTGTTCTCCAATTCCCGACGTCGTCTTATTTCTCTTTGCAGGTCCTTCTCAACTTTTCGTTGACGTAGAGCTTCTTCCTTAAGTTATTTTAACCGATCTTGAAACGCATCCAGGGCTCCCTCGTTTGGGGAGTTCTTTTTGTTGATTTGGGGAGTATCTTTTGGTGTAGTGTCCGCATTTTTGTGTGGCGTTCTATCTTCTAGATCTGAGTTGTGGTTGTTGTCATGGTCGTCTGCCATGGTGCTGGGATGACTTCCAGGTTCCTTGACTGTTCCGAGGGTTACCTGAAACTGTTGGTCGATCTCGGACGAGATCTTTTGTGCTGGTCGGTGCTGTTGTGTTCAACTTGGTGATAGTGCTGATCCTTCATCCCCGGAGGGTGGGGGGTACCTGCAAGAGACTCTGATGCTTAAGTTAGCAAGGGTATTAAGCAGGTATTAAGTAGAATCAGAGTATGAGTTATACCTTGGTGCTCCAGTGTATTTATAATGGTGTAGAGTGACCTCTTTAGATGAGATAAGTTAGTTTATCTTATCTTATCTTTATCTTATCTTTGACTGGGGTCCTCTTATCTTCAAGGGAACCGCCTTTATCTTTACGGGCTTGGGCTGCCCTTGGATTTGGGATGTGTTCCTCTATTTGGGCCCTTTGTTTGGGCTTTCCTGTGACTTGGCCAAGCTCTTTGAGAAGAGGTCGAGTTGTCCTGACCTGAAGAGGTCGGTCGCTTTGTCTGTAGAACATCCCGGGTCAGACAGCTCGACCCAGGGTATGAACAGGTACCAAGGGAGATCTTATGGAAGGTTTTAGAAAAGAGGAGAGTAAGGATCACATATATTCGGGCAATTAAAGACATGTATGATGGGGCCACAACTAGTGTGAAGACTCAAGGTGGTATGACAGAGGAATTCCCTATTGGTATAGGATTACACTAGGGATCATCCTTAAGTCCATACCTTTTCACATTAGTCTTGGAAGTACTCACAGAGCACATCCAAGAGCCTGTGCCATGGTGCATGCTTTTTGCCGATGATATCGTCCTTATGGGAGAGTCAAGGGAAGACCTAAATAAGAAGTTGGAGTTATGGAGAGAAGCTTTAGAAGTGTATGGTCTGCGCATAAGCCGTAGCAAGACGGAATATATGGAATGTAAGTCCAGTCTGAGAAGGGAAAACCCCAATATAGAGGTGAAGATTGGAAAAAATATCCTACGAAAAGTTAAAAGTTTAAAGTATCTTGGGTGCATCATACAGGATAATGGAGAGATTGAACAGGATGTAAATCATAGGATCCAAGCAGGTTGGTCAAAATGGCGGATTGCATCTGGTTTTATATGTGATGAGCGGATAATTTGTACGCTTTTTGGCATTGTTTTTAGTATGTTTTTAGTATGATCTAGTTAGTTTTTAGTATATTTTTATTAGTTTTTAGTTAAAATTCACTTTTCTGGACTTTACTATGAGTTTGTGTGTTTTTCTGTGATTTCAGGTATTTTCTGGCTGAAATTGAGGGACCTGAGCAAAAATCTGATTCAGAGACTAAAAATGACTGCAGATACTGTTGGATTCTGACCTCCCTGCACTCGAAGCGAATTTTCTGGAGCTACAGAAGCCCAATTGGCGCGCTCTCAACGGCGTTGGAAAGTAGACATCCTGGGCTTTCCAGAAATATATGATAGTCCATACTTTGCCCAAAATTTGATGGCCCAAACCGACGTTCAAAGTCACCCTCAGAACTCCCAGCGTTAAACGCCGGAACTGGCACAAGAATGGGAGTTAAACGCCCAAACTGGCATAAAAGCTGGCGTTTAACTCCAAGAAGAGTCTCTACACGAAAATGCTTCAATGCTCAGCCCAAGAACATACCAAGTGGGCCTGGAAGTGGATTTTTATGTCATTTACTCATCTCTGTACACCCTAGGCTACTAGTTCTCTATATATAGGACCTTTTACTATTGTATTTGGAGCTTTTGATCATGTTTTTATGATTGAACCCTCTTTGGGAGGCTGGTCATTCGGCCATGCCTAGACCTTGTTCTTATGTATTTTCAACAGTGGAGTTTCTACACACCATAGATTAAGATGTGGAGCTCTGCTGTACCTCGAGTATTAATGCAATTACTATTGTTCTTCTATTCAATTCCGCTTGTTCTTGTTCCAAGATATCACTTGTTCTTCAACTTGATGAATGTGATGATCCGTGACACTCATCATCATTCTCACCTATGAACGTGTGCCTGACAACCACCTCCGTTCTACCTTAGATTGGGTGAATATCTCTTGGATTCCTGATACACGATGCATGGTTGATCGCCTGACAACCGAGCGCTCGCCTGACAACCGAGCCAGCCATTCCGTGAGATCAGAGTCTTCGTGGTATAGGCTAGAACTGATGGCGGCATTCAAGAGAATCCGGAAGGTCTAACCTTGTCTGTGGTATTCTGAGTAGGATTCAATGATTGAATGACTGTGACGAGCTTCAAACTCCTGAAGGCGGGCGTTAGTGACAGACGCAAAAGAATCACTGGATTCTATTCCGGCCTGATTGAGAACCGACAGATGGATAGCCGTGCCGTGATAGGGTGCGTTGAAAATTTCCACTGAGAGGATGGGAGGTAGCCACTGACAACGGTGAAACCCTTGCATAAGCTTGCCATGGAAAGGAGTAAGAAGGATTGGATGAAGACAGTAGGAAAGCAGAGAGACGGAAGGGACAAGCATCTTCATACGCTTATCTGAAATTCCTACCAATGAATTACATAAGTATCTCTATCTTTATCTTTATGTTTTATTCGTATATCATCATTCATATCCATTTGAGTCTGCCTGACTAAGATTTACAAGGTGACCATAGCTTGCTTCATACCAACAATCTCTGTGGGATCGACCCTTACTCGCGTGAGGTTTATTACTTGGACGACCCAGTACACTTGCTGGTTAGTTGTGCGAAGTTGTGTTTATGCCATGGTATTGAACACCAAGTTTTTGGATTCATTACCGGGGATTATTTGATTTGTGAAAAGTATTGATCACAATTTCGTGCACCAAGTTTTTGGCGCCGTTGCCGGGGATTGTTCGAGTATGGACAACTGACGGTTCATCTTGTTGCTTAGATTAGGTATTTTTTTTTTCAGAGTTCTTAAGAATGAATTCTAGAGTTTCATGATGATCTGTTGAAATCTGGCTGGCTATGAAGCCATGTCTAATTTCATTGGACCGAGGTTTCAACTTATCATCACAAGAGCTTGTTGATTTCTATCAATCTTGCTATTGGAGCAGTGATCTGCTACGGCTTGGCTGGCCTTTGGCCATGTCTAGTGTTTTGGACCGAAGCTTTCTTTGAAAGCTTGGCTGGCTGTGAAGCCATGTCTAATTCCTGGACCGGAGTCTTAGACTAAACATTGCATGATTCCTGGAATTCTTATTAAGAATTTTGATACCTTTATTTTCTTTTTCCACTTAATTTTCGAAAAAGCACAAAAAAATTTAGAAAATCATAAAATCCAAAAATTTCTTGTTTGAGCCTAGAGTCTCATTTTAAGTTTGGTGTCAATTGCATGTTTCTGTTCTTCTTGCACTCATGCATGTGTCTTCATTAATCTTCAAAGTTGTTCTTGATGATTTCTTACTCTGATCTTTGAATTCTCTTGACTTGAGTGTTTATGTGTCTCATATGCATTCTCATTAGTGTCAGTAGTATACAAACTGCTAAGTTTGGTGTCTTGCATGCATTGTTATTTGATTTTAGTTGCATTTTGATTATTCCTCACTATTAAAAATCCAAAAATATTTTTAATTTGTGTCTTTTCAAGTCAATAATACAGAGAATTGAAGATTCAGAACATACAGCAGAAGAATTATACAGAAAAAGCTGGGCGTTCAAAACGCCCAGTGAAGAAGGACAGACTGGCGTTTAAACGCCAGCCAGGGTGCCTGGTTGGGTGTTTAACGCCCAAAAGGGTAGAGTTTTGGGCGTTAAACGCCAGAATGTGCACCATTCTGGGCGTTTAACGCCAGGATGGCACAAGAGGGAAGATTTTGTTTTCAATGCAAATTTTTTTCAAGTTTTCAAAATCTTTTCAAAATCAAATCTTTTTCAAATCATATCTTTTCAATCAAATCTTTTTCAAATTCAATTTCTTTCTATTTTCAAAGATACTTGCTATTAATTAATGATTTGATTCAACATTTCAAGTATGTTGCCTTTTCTGTTGAGAAAGGTTTAATGTTTGAATCATATCTTTTCTTGATAGCCAAGTCATTAATTTTCAAAATCAATTTTTTTTAAAAATGTTTTTCAAATCATATCTTCTCAATCACATCTTTTTAAAACCAATCATATCTTCTTAACCACATCTTTTTCAAAATAACTTTCAATCAAATCTTTTTGATTTCTAATTTCAAATTCTTTTTCAAAAATCACTTGATTTCTTTCCCACTTTTATTTTCGAAAATTAATTAGTGTTTTTCAAAATGTTTTCAAAATGTTTTACTTGATTTTCGAAAATTACTTCCCCTCTTCTCACATCCTTTTATTTATGGACTAACACTATTCCTTAATGCAAAATTCGAACTCCATCTTCTTTGATAAGTTCGAATTTTCTATTTCTGCCTTCTATTTTTCTTTTCCTCTGACACCTTAAGGAATCTCTATACTGTGACATAGAGGATTCCACATTTTCTTGTTCTCTTCTCTTTCTTATGAGCAGGAGCAAGGACAAAAGCATTCTTGTTGAGGCTGATCCTGAACCTGAAAGGACCTTGAAGCGAAAGCTAAGAGAAGCCAAGGCACAACTCTCTGTAGAGGACCTAACAGAAATCTTCAAAGAAGAAGAACCCATGGCAGCCGAAAACAACAACAATGCCAACAATGCAAGGAAGGTGCTGGGTGACTTTACTGCACCTACTCCCGACTTCTATGGGAGAAGCATCTCTATCCCTGCCATTAGAGCAAACAACTTTGAGCTTAAGCCTCAATTAGTTTCTCTAATGCAACAGAATTGCAAGTTCCATGGACTTCCATTGGAAGATCCTCATCAGTTTTTAGCTGAGTTCTTGCAAATCTGTGACACTGTCAAGACTAATGGGGTTGACCCTGAGGTCTACAGACTTATGCTATTCCCTTTTGCTGTAAGAGACAGAGCTAGAATATGGTTGGACTCACAACCTAAAGAAAGCCTGAACTCTTGGGAAAAGCTAGTCAATGCCTTCTTGGCAAAGTTCTTTCCACCTCAAAAATTGAGTAAGCTTAGAGTGGAAGTCCAAACCTTCAGACAGAAGGAAGGAGAGTCCCTCTATGAAGCTTGGGAAAGATACAAACAATTAATCAGAAAGTGTCCCACTGATATGCTTTCTGAATGGAGCATCATTAGAATTTTCTATGATGGTCTCTCTGAACTATCCAAGATGTCTTTGGATAGCTCTGCTGGAGGATCTCTTCATCTGAAGAGGACGCCTACAGAAGCTCAAGAGCTGATTGAAATAGTTGCAAATAACCAATTCATGTACACTTCTGAAAGGAATCCTGTGAACAATGGGACCAATTAGAAGAAAGGAGTTATTGAGATTGACACTCTGAATGCCATACTGGCTCAGAATAAAATATTGACTCAACAAGTCAATATGATTTCTCAAAGTCTGTCTGGAATGCAAAATGCACCAAGCAGTACTAAGGAAGCTTCATCTGAAGAAGAAGCTTATGATCCTGAGAACCCTTCAATAGAAGATGTAAATTACATGGGAGAACCCTATGGAAACACCTATAATCCTTCATGGAGAAATCATCCAAATCTCTCATAGAAGGATTAACAGAGACCTCAACAAGGTTTCAACAACAATAATGGTGGAAGAAACAGGTTTAGCAATAGCAAGCCTTTTCCATCATCTTCTCAGCAACAGACAGAGAGTTCTAAGCAGAATACCTCTGACTTAGCAACCATGATCTCTGATCTAATCAAAACCACTCAAAGTTTCATGACTGAAACAAGGTCCTCCATTAGAAATTTGGAGGGACAAGTGGGTCAGCTGAGCAAGAAAACTACTGAACTCCCTCCTAGTACTCTCCCAAGCAATACAGAAGAAAATCCAAAAGGAGAGTGCAAAGCCATCAACATGGCCGAATTTGGAGAGGAGGAAGAGGCAGTGAATGCCACTGAGGAAGACCTCAATGGACGTCCACTGGCCTCCAATGAGTTCCCCAATGAGGAACCATGGGAATCTGAGGCTCAAAATGAGACCATAGAGGTTCCATTGGACTTACTTCTGCCATTCATGAGCTCTGATGAGTATTCTTCCTCTGAAGAGGATGAGTATGTCACTGAAGAGCAAGTTACTAAATACCTTGGAGCAATCATGAAGCTAAATGATAAGTTATTTGGAAATGAGACTTGGGAAGATGAACCCCCTTTGCTCACCAAGGAACTGGATGACTTGTCTAGGCAGAAACTGCCTCAAAAGAGACAGGATTCTGGGAAGTTTTCAATACCTTGTACCATAGGCACCATGACCTTCAAGAAGGCCTTGTGTGACTTAGGGTCAAGTGTAAACCTCATGCCTCTCTCTGTAATGGAGAAGTTAGGGATCTTTGAGGTGCAAGCTGCAAAAATCTCACTAGAGATGGCAGACAATTCAAGAAAACAAGCCTATGGACTTGTAGAGGATGTTCTGGTAAAAGTTGAAGACCATTACATCCCTGCTGATTTCATAGTCCTAGAGACTGGGAAGTGCATGGATGAATCCATCATCCTTGGCAGACCCTTCCTAGCGACAGCAAGGGCTGTGATTGATGTTGATAGAGGAGAATTGATCATTCAAGTGAATGAAGAATCCTTTGTGTTTAAGGCTCAAGGATATCCCTCTGTCATCATGGAGAGGAAGCATGAAGAGCTTCTCTCAAAACAGAGCCACACAGAGCCCCCACAGTCAAACTCTAAGTTTGGTGTTGGGAGGCCACAACCAACTTCTAAGTTTGGTGTTGAACCCCCACATTCAAACTCTAAGTTTGGTGTTGGGAGGTTCCAACATTGCTCTGAGTATTTCTGAGGCTCCATGAGAGCCCTCTGTCAAGCTACTGACATTAAAGAAGCGCTTGTTAGGAGGCAACCCAATGTTATATTTTATCTATTTTCCTTTGTTATTTTATGTTCTTTTGTAGGTTGATGATCATGAGAAGTCACAAAATCAATTGAAAAAGCAAGAACAAAAAGAAAAATAGAAAGAAAAACAACACACCCTGGAGGAGAGCTTGCTGGCGTTTAAACGCCAGTAAGGCTAGCAGATGGGCATTTAACGCCCAGTCTGGCACCATTCTGGGCGTTTAACGCCAGAAAGGGACACCAGACTGGCGTTAAACGCCAGAAAAGGGCAAGAACTTGGCGTTAAACGCCAGAAATGGGCACCAGCCCGGCGTTTAACGCCAGAATTGGCACAAAGAGCAATTTTGCTCGCCACTTGGTGCAGGGATGACTTTTCCTTGACACCTCAGGATCTGTGGACCCCACAGGATCCCCACCTACCCCACCACTCTCTCTCTTCTTCACCCATTCACCAATCACCTCAACACCTCTTCCCCAAAAACCCTTCACCTATCAAATCCCATCTTTCTCTTCACCACTCACATCCTTCATAAAACCCCACCTACCCCACCATTCAAATTCAAACCACTTTCCCTCCCAAACCCACCCATACATGACCGAACCCTAACCCTCCCCCCACTCCTATATAAACCCTTCTTCACTCCTTCATTTTCACACCACCTAAAACACTACTTCTCCCCCTTTGGCCGAACCACAAAGCCATCTCCATCTCCTCTATTTCTTTTTCTTCTACTCTCTTCTTTCTTCTTTTGCTCGAGGACGAGCAAACCTTTTAAGTTTGGTGTGGTAAAAGCATTGCTTTTTGTTTTTCCATAACCATTTATGGCATCCAAGGTCGGAGAAACCTCTAGAAAGAGGAAAGGGAAGGCAAAAGCTTCCACCTCCGAGTCATGGGAGATGGAAAGATTCATCTCAAGGGTGCATCAAGACCACTTCTATGAAGTTGTGGCCTTGAAGAAGGTGATCCCCGAGGTCCCTTTTATACTCAAAAAGAGTGAATATCCGGAGATCCGACATGAGATCCGAAGGAGAGGTTGGGAAGTTCTTACCAACCCCATTCAACAAGTCGGAATCTTAATGGTTCAAGAGTTCTATGCCAATGCATGGATCACCAAGAACCATGATCAAAGTGTGAACCCGGACCCAAAGAATTGGCTTACTATGGTTCGGGGGAAATACTTGGATTTTAGTCCGGAAAATGTAAGGTTGGCATTCAACTTGCCCATGATGCAAGGAGATGAACACCCTTACACTAGAAGGGTCAACTTTGATCAAAGGTTGGACCAAGTCCTCACAGTCATTTGTGAAGAGGGCGCCCAATGGAAGAGAGATTCAAGAGGAAAGCCGGTTCAATTGAGAAGGCATGAGCTCAAACCCGTGGCTAGGGGATGGTTGGAGTTTATCCAACGCTCAATCATTCCCACTAGCAACCGGTCCGAAGTTACTATAGACCGGGCTATCATGATTCATAGCATCATGATTGGAGAAGAAATAGAAGTTCATGAGGTTATATCCCAAGAACTTTATAAGGTGGCGGACAAGTCCTCTACCTTGGCAAGGTTAGCCTTTCCTCATCTCATTTGTCACCTCTATTATTCAGTTGGAGTTGACATAGAGGGAGACATCTCCATTGATGAGGACAAGCCCATCACTAAGAAGAGGATGGAGCAAACAAGAGACCCCTCTCATCATCAAATCCCTGAGATGCCTCAAGGGATGCACTTTCCTCTACAAAACTATTGGGAGCAACTAAACACCTCCTTAGGAGAATTGAGTTCCAACATGGGACAACTAAGGGTGGAGCACCAAGAACACTCTGTTCTCCTCCATGAAATTAGAGAAGATCAAAGAATCATGAGAGAGGAGCAACAAAGACAAGGAAGAGACATTGAGGAGCACAAGCACTCCATAGGATCTTCAAGAGGAAGAACAAGCCGCCATCACTAAGGTGGACCCATTCTTTAATTTCCTTGTTCTTTATTTTCTGTTTTTCGAAAAATCATGCTTATGTTTATCTATGTTTGTGTCTTGTGATCATTAGTGTCTTAGTGTCTATGCCTTAAAGTTATGAATGTCCTATGAATCCATCACCTCTCTTAAATAAAAAATGTTCTTAATTGAAAAAGAGTAGAATTGCATGAATTCTGAATTTTATAACAGTTTAATTATTTTGATGTGGTGGCAATACTTTTGTTTTCTGAATGTATGTTTAAATAGTGCATATGTCTTTTGAATTTGTGGTTCATGAATATTGGCTCTTGAAAGAATGATGAAAAAGGAGACATGTTACTGAGGATCTGAAAAATCATAAAAATGATTCTTGAAGCAAGAAAAAAGGGCAGTGAATATTCAAAAAAAAATTTCGAAAAAAAAATTCGAAAAAGAAAAAGAAAGAAAAAGAAAGAAATAAAGTTGTGATCCAAGGCAAAAAGAGTGTGCTTAAGAACCCTGGACACCTCTAACTGGGGACTCTAGCAAAGCTGAGTCACAATCTGAAAGGGTTCACCCAATTATGTGTCTGTGGCATGTATGTATCCGGTGGTAATACTGGAAGACAGAGTGCTTTGGGCCACGGCCAAGACTCAATAAGCAGCTGTGTTCAAGAATCATCATACTTAACTAGGAGAATCAGTGACACTATCTGGATTCTGAGTTCCTAAAGAAGCCAATCATTCTGAATTTCAAAGGATAGAGTGAGATGCCAAAACTGTTCAGAGGCAAAAAGCTAAAAGCCCCGCTCATCTAATTAATACTGATCTTCATAGATGTTTTTGGAATTCATTGCATATTCTCTTCTTTTTATCTTGTTTGATTTTCAGTTGCTTGAGGACAAGCAACAATTTAAGTTTGGTGTTGTGATGAGCGGATAATTTGTACGCTTTTTGGCATTGTTTTTAGTATGTTTTTAGTATGATCTAGTTAGTTTTTAGTATATTTTTATTAGTTTTTAGTTAAAATTCACTTTTCTGGACTTTACTATGAGTTTGTATGTTTTTCTGTGATTTCAGGTATTTTCTGGCTGAAATTGAGGGACCTGAGCAAAAATCTGATTCAGAGACTAAAAATGACTGCAGATGCTGTTGGATTCTGACCTCCCTGCACTCAAAGCGGATTTTCTGGAGCTACAGAAGCCCAATTGGCGCGCTCTCAACGGCGTTGGAAAGTAGACATCCTGGGCTTTCCAGCAATATATATCAATCCATACTTTGCCCAAGATTTGATGGCCCAAACCGGCGTTCAAAGTCACCCTCAGAACTCCCAGCGTTAAACGCCGGAACTGGCACAAGAATGGGAGTTAAACGCCCAAACTGGCATAAAAGCTGGCGTTTAACTCCAAGAAGAGTCTCTACACGAAAATGCTTCAATGCTCAGCCCAAGCACACACCAAGTGGGCCCGGAAGTGGATTTTTATGTCATTTACTCATCTCTGTACACCCTAGGCTACTAGTTCTCTATATATAGGACCTTTTACTATTGTATTTGGAGCTTTTGATCATATTTTTATGATTGAACCCTCTTTGGGAGGCTGGCCATTCGGCCATGCCTAGACCTTGTTCTTATGTATTTTCAACGGTGGAGTTTCTACACACCATAGATTAAGGTGTGGAGCTCTGCTGTACCTCGAGTATTAATGCAATTACTATTGTTCTTCTATTCAATTCCGCTTGTTCTTGTTCCAAGATATCACTTGTTCTTCAACTTGATGAATGTGATGATCCGTGACACTCATCATCATTCTCACCCATGAACGTGTGCCTGACAACCACCTCCGTTCTACCTTAGATTGGGTGAATATCTCTTGGATTCCTGATACACGATGCATGGTTGATCGCCTGACAACCGAGCGCTCGCCTGACAACCGAGCCAGCCATTCCGTGAGATCAGAGTCTTCGTGGTATAGGCTAGAACTGATGGCGGCATTCAAGAGAATCCGGAAGGTCTAACCTTGTCTGTGGTATTCTGAGTAGGATTCAATGATTGAATGACTGTGATGAGCTTCAAACTCCTGAAGGCGGGGCGTTAGCGACAGACGCAAAAGAATCACTGGATTCTATTCCGGCCTGATTGAGAACTGACAGATGGATAGCCGTGCCGTGACAGGGTGCGTTGAACATTTCCACTGAGAGGATGGGAGGTAGCCACTGACAACGGTGAAACCCTTGCATAAGCTTGCCATGGAAAGGAGTAAGAAGGATTGGATGAAGACAGTAGGAAAGCAGAGAGACGGAAGGGATAAGCATCTTCATACGCTTATCTGAAATTCCTACCAATGAATTACATAAGTATCTCTATCTTTATCTTTATGTTTTATTCGTATATCATCATTCATATCCATTTGAGTCTGCCTGACTAAGATTTACAAGGTGACCATAGCTTGCTTCATACCAACAATCTCTGTGGGATCGACCCTTACTCGCGTGAGGTTTATTACTTGGACGACCCAGTACACTTGCTGGTTAGTTGTGCGAAGTTGTGTTTATGCCATGGTATTGAACACCAAGTTTTTGGATTCATTACCAGGGATTATTTGATTTGTGAAAAGTATTGATCACAATTTCGTGCACCAAGTTTTTGGCGCCGTTGCCGGGGATTGTTCGAGTATGGACAACTGACGGTTCATCTTGTTGCTTAGATTAGGTATTTTTTTTTCAGAGTTCTTAAAAATGAATTCTAGAGTTTCATGATGATCTGTTGAAATCTGGCTGGCTATGAAGCCATGTATAATTTCATTGGACCGAGGTTTCAACTTATCATCACAAGAGCTTGTTGATTTCTATCAATCTTGCTATTGGAGCAGTGATCTGCTACGGCTTGGCTGGCCTTTGGCTATGTCTAGTGTTTTGGACCGAAGCTTTCTTTGAAAGCTTGGCTGGCTGTGAAGCCATGTCTAATTCCTGGACCGGAGTCTTAGACTAAACATTGCATGATTCCTGGAATTCTCATTAAGAATTTTGATACCTTTATTTTCTTTTTCCACTTAATTTTCGAAAAAGTACAAAAAAATTTAGAAAATCATAAAATCCAAAAATTTCTTGTTTGAGCCTAGAGTCTCATTTTAAGTTTGGTGTCAATTGCATGTTTCTGTTCTTCTTGCACTCATGCATGTGTCTTCATTAATCTTCAAGTTGTTCTTGATGATTTCTTACTCTGATCTTTGAATTCTCTTGACTTGAGTGTTTATGTGTCTCATATGCATTCTCATTAGTGTCAGTAGTATACAAACTGCTAAGTTTGGTGTCTTGCATGCATTGTTATTTGATTTTAGTTGCATTTTGATTATTCCTCACTATTAAAAATCCAAAAATATTTTTAATTTGTGTCTTTTCAAGTCAATAATACAGAGAATTGAAGATTCAGAACATACAGCAGAGGAATTATACAGAAAAAGCTGGGCGTTCAAAACGCCCAGTGAAGAAGGACAGACTGGCATTTAAACGCCAGCCAGGGTGCCTGGTTGGGCGTTTAACGCCCAAAAGGGTAGAGTTTTGGGCGTTAAACGCCAGAATGTGCACCATTCTGGGCGTTTAACGCCAGGATGGCACAAGAGGGAAGATTTTGTTTTCAATGCAAATTTTTTTCAAGTTTTCAAAATCTTTTCAAAATCAAATCTTTTTCAAATCATATCTTTTCAATCAAATCTTTTTCAAATTCAATTTCTTTCTATTTTCAAAGATACTTGCTATCAATTAATGATTTGATTCAACATTTCAAGTATGTTGCCTTTTCTGTTGAGAAAGGTTTAATGTTTGAATCATATCTTTTCTTGATAGCCAAGTCATTAATTTTCAAAATCAAATTTTTTTAAAAATGTTTTTCAAATCATATCTTCTCAATCACATCTTTTTAAAAACAATCATATCTTCTTAACCACATCTTTTTCAAAATAACTTTCAATCAAATCTTTTTGATTTCTAATTTCAAATTCTTTTTCAAAAATCACTTGATTTCTTTCCCACTTTTATTTTCGAAAATCAATTAGTGTTTTTCAAAATGTTTTCAAAATCTTTTACTTGATTTTCGAAAATTACTTCCCCTCTTCTCACATCCTTCTATTTATGGACTAACACTATTCCTTAATGCAAAATTCGAACTCCATCTTCTTTGATAAGTTCGAATTTTCTACTTCTGCCTTCTATTTTTCTTTTCCTCTGACACCTCAAGGAATCTCTATACTGTGACATAGAGGATTCCACATTTTCTTGTTCTCTTCTCTTTCTTATGAGCAGGAGCAAGGACAAAAGCATTCTTGTTGAGGCTGATCCTGAACCTGAAAGGACCTTGAAGCGAAAGCTAAGAGAAGCCAAGGCACAACTCTTTGTAGAGGACCTAACAGAAATCTTCAAAGAAGAAGAACCCATGGCAGCCGAAAACAACAACAATGCCAACAATGCAAGGAAGGTGCTGGGTGACTTTACTGCACCTACTCCCGACTTCTATGGGAGAAGCATCTCTATCCATGCCATTGGAGTAAACAACTTTGAGCTTAAGCCTCAATTAGTTTCTCTAATGCAACAGAATTGCAAGTTCCATGGACTTCCATTGGAAGATCCTCATCAGTTTTTAGCTGAGTTCTTGCAAATCTGTGACACTGTCAAGACTAATGGGGTTGACCCTGAGGTCTACAGACTTATGCTATTCCCTTTTGCTGTAAGAGACAGAGCTAGAATATGGTTGGACTCACAACCTAAAGAAAGCCTGAACTCTTGGGAAAAGCTAGTCAATGCCTTCTTGGTAAAGTTCTTTCCACCTCAAAAATTGAGTAAGCTTAGAGTGGAAGTCCAAACCTTCAGACAGAAGGAAGGAGAGTCCCTCTATGAAGCTTGGGAAAGATACAAACAATTAATCAGAAAGTGTCCCACTGATATGCTTTCTGAATGGAGCATCATTGAAATTTTCTATGATGGTCTCTCTGAACTATCCAAGATGTCTTTGGATAGCTCTGCTGGAGGATCTCTTCATCTGAAGAAGACGCCTACAGAAGCTCAAGAGCTGATTGAAATGGTTGCAAATAACCAATTCATGTACACTTCTGAAAGGAATCCTGTGAACAATGGGACCAATCAGAAGAAAGGAGTTATTGAGATTGACACTCTGAATGCCATACTGGCTCAGAATAAAATATTGGCTCAACAAGTCAATATGATTTCTCAAAGTCTGTCTGGAATGCAAAATGCACCAAGCAGTACTAAGGAAGCTTCATCTGAAGAAGAAGCTTATGATCCTGAGAACCCTTCAATAGAAGATGTGAATTACATGGGAGAACCCTATGGAAACACCTATAATCCTTCATGGAGAAATCATCCAAATCTCTCATGGAAGGATCAACAGAGACCTCAACAAGGTTTCAACAACAATAATGGTGGAAGAAACAGGTTTAGCAATAGCAAGCCTTTTCCATCATCTTCTCAGCAACAGACAGAGAGTTCTAAGCAGAATACCTCTGACTTAGCAACCATGGTCTCTGATCTAATCAAAACCACTCAAAGTTTCATGACTGAAACAAGGTCCTCCATTAGAAATTTGGAGGGACAAGTGGGTCAGCTGAGCAAGAAAACTACTGAACTCCCTCCTAGTACTCTCCCAAGCAATACAGAAGAAAATCCAAAAGGAGAGTGCAAAGCCATCAACATGGCCGAATTTGGAGAGGAGGAAGAGGCAGTGAACGCCACTGAGGAAGACCTCAATGGACATCCACTGGCCTCCAATGAGTTCCCCAATGAGGAACCATGGGAATCTGAGGCTCAAAATGAGACCATAGAGGTTCCATTGGACTTACTTCTGCCATTCATGAGCTCTGATGAGTATTCTTCCTCTGAAGAGGATGAGTATGTCATTGAAGAGCAAGTTACTAAATACCTTGGAGCAATCATGAAGCTAAATGATAAGTTATTTGGAAATGAGACTTGGGAAGATGAACCCCCTTTGCTCACCAAGGAACTGGATGACTTGTCTAGGCAGAAACTGCCTCAAAAGAGACAGGATTCTGGGAAGTTTTCAATACCTTGTACCATAGGCACCATGACCTTCAAGAAGGCCTTGTGTGACTTAGGGTCAAGTGTAAACCTCATGCCTCTCTCTGTAATGGAGAAGTTAGGGATCTTTGAGGTGCAAGCTGCAAAAATCTCACTAGAGATGGCAGACAATTCAAGAAAACAAGCCTATGGACTTGTAGAGGATGTTCTGGTAAAAGTTGAAGACCATTACATCCCTGCTGATTTCATAGTCCTAGAGACTGGGAAGTGCATGGATGAATCCATCATCCTTGGCAGACCCTTCCTAGCGACAGCAAGGGCTGTGATTGATGTTGATAGAGGAGAATTGATCATTCAAGTGAATGAAGAATCCTTTGTGTTTAAGGCTCAAGGATATCCCTCTGTCATCATGGAGAGGAAGCATGAAGAGCTTCTCTCAAAACAGAGCCACACAGAGCCCCCACAGTCAAACTCTAAGTTTGGTGTTGGGAGGCCACAACCAACTTCTAAGTTTGGTGTTGAACCCCCACATTCAAACTCTAAGTTTGGTGTTGGGAGGTTCCAACATTGCTCTGAGTATTTCTGAGGCTCCATGAGAGCCCTCTGTCAAGCTACTGACATTAAAGAAGCGCTTGTTAGGAGGCAACCCAATGTTATATTTTATCTATTTTCCTTTGTTATTTTATGTTCTTTTGTAGGTTGATGATCATGAGAAGTCACAAAATCAATTGAAAAAGCAAGAACAAAAAGAAAAATAGAAAGAAAAACAACACACCCTGGAGGAGAGCTTGCTGGCGTTTAAACGCCAGTAAGGCTAGCAGATGGGCATTTAACGCCCAGTCTGGCACCATTCTGGGCGTTTAACGCCAGAAAGGGACACCAGACTGGCGTTAAACGCCAGAAAAGGGCAAGAACTTGGCGTTAAACGCCAGAAATGGGCACCAGCCCGGCGTTTAACGCCAGAATTGGCACAAAGAGCAATTTTGCTCGCCACTTGGTGCAGGGATGACTTTTCCTTGACACCTCAGGATCTGTGGACCCCACAGGATCCCCACCTACCCCACCACTCTCTCTCTTCTTCACCCATTCACCAATCACCTCAACACCTCTTCCCCAAAAACCCTTCACCTATCAAATCCCATCTTTCTCTTCACCACTCACATCCTTCATAAAACCCCACCTACCCCACCATTCAAATTCAAACCACTTTCCCTCCCAAACCCACCCATACATGACCGAACCCTAACCCTCCCCCCACTCCTATATAAACCCTTCTTCACTCCTTCATTTTCACACCACCTAAAACACTACTTCTCCCCCTTTGGCCGAACCACAAAGCCATCTCCATCTCCTCTATTTCTTTTTCTTCTACTCTCTTCTTTCTTCTTTTGCTCGAGGACGAGCAAACCTTTTAAGTTTGGTGTGGTAAAAGCATTGCTTTTTGTTTTTCCATAACCATTTATGGCATCCAAGGTCGGAGAAACCTCTAGAAAGAGGAAAGGGAAGGCAAAAGCTTCCACCTCCGAGTCATGGGAGATGGAAAGATTCATCTCAAGGGTGCATCAAGACCACTTCTATGAAGTTGTGGCCTTGAAGAAGGTGATCCCCGAGGTCCCTTTTATACTCAAAAAGAGTGAATATCCGGAGATCCGACATGAGATCCGAAGGAGAGGTTGGGAAGTTCTTACCAACCCCATTCAACAAGTCGGAATCTTAATGGTTCAAGAGTTCTATGCCAATGCATGGATCACCAAGAACCATGATCAAAGTGTGAACCCGGACCCAAAGAATTGGCTTACTATGGTTCGGGGGAAATACTTGGATTTTAGTCCGGAAAATGTAAGGTTGGCATTCAACTTGCCCATGATGCAAGGAGATGAACACCCTTACACTAGAAGGGTCAACTTTGATCAAAGGTTGGACCAAGTCCTCACAGTCATTTGTGAAGAGGGCGCCCAATGGAAGAGAGATTCAAGAGGAAAGCCGGTTCAATTGAGAAGGCATGAGCTCAAACCCGTGGCTAGGGGATGGTTGGAGTTTATCCAACGCTCAATCATTCCCACTAGCAACCGGTCCGAAGTTACTATAGACCGGGCTATCATGATTCATAGCATCATGATTGGAGAAGAAATAGAAGTTCATGAGGTTATATCCCAAGAACTTTATAAGGTGGCGGACAAGTCCTCTACCTTAGCAAGGTTAGCCTTTCCTCATCTCATTTGTCACCTCTATTATTCAGTTGGAGTTGACATAGAGGGAGACATCTCCATTGATGAGGACAAGCCCATCACTAAGAAGAGGATGGAGCAAACAAGAGACCCCCTCTCATAATCAAATCCCTGAGATGCCTCAAGGGATGCACTTTCCTCCACAAAACTATTGGGAGCAACTAAACACCTCCCTAGGAGAATTGAGTTCCAACATGGGACAACTAAGGGTGGAGCATCAAGAACACTATGTTCTCCTCCATGAAATTAGAGAAGATCAAAGAATCATGAGAGAGGAGCAACAAAGACAAGGAAGAAACATTGAGGAGCTCAAGCACTCCATAGGATCTTCAAGAGGAAGAACAAGCCGCCATCACTAAGGTGGACCCATTCTTTAATTTCCTTGTTCTTTATTTTCTGTTTTTCGAAAAATCATGCTTATGTTTATCTATGTTTGTGTCTTGTGATCATTAGTGTCTTAGTGTCTATGCCTTAAAGTTATGAATGTCCTATGAATCCATCACCTCTCTTAAATAAAAAATGTTCTTAATTGAAAAAGAGTAGAATTGCATGAATTCTGAATTTTATAACAGTTTAATTATTTTGATATGGTGGCAATACTTTTGTTTTCTGAATGTATGTTTAAACAGTGCATATGTCTTTTGAATTTGTGGTTCATGAATATTGGCTCTTGAAAGAATGATGAAAAAGGAGACATGTTACTGAGGATCTGAAAAATCATAAAAATGATTCTTGAAGCAAGAAAAAAGGGCAGTGAATATTCAAAAAAAAATTTCGAAAAAAAAATTCGAAAAAGAAAAAGAAAGAAAAAGAAAGAAATAAAGTTGTGATCCAAGGCAAAAAGAGTGTGCTTAAGAACCCTGGACACCTCTAACTGGGGACTCTAGCAAAGCTGAGTCACAATCTGAAAGGGTTCACCCAATTATGTGTCTGTGGCATGTATGTATCCGGTGGTAATACTGGAAGACAGAGTGCTTTGGGCCACGGCCAAGACTCAATAAGCAGCTGTGTTCAAGAATCATCATACTTAACTAGGAGAATCAGTGACACTATCTGGATTCTGAGTTCCTAAAGAAGCCAATCATTCTGAATTTCAAAGGATAGAGTGAGATGCCAAAACTGTTCAGAGGCAAAAAGCTAAAAGCCCTGCTCATCTAATTAATACTGATCTTCATAGATGTTTTTGGAATTCATTGCATATTCTCTTCTTTTTATCTTGTTTGATTTTCAGTTGCTTGAGGACAAGCAACAATTTAAGTTTGGTGTTGTGATGAGCGGATAATTTGTACGCTTTTTGGCATTATTTTTAGTATGTTTTTAGTATGATCTAGTTAGTTTTTAGTATATTTTTATTAGTTTTTAGTTAAAATTCACTTTTCTAGACTTTACTATGAGTTTGTGTGTTTTTCTGTGATTTCAGGTATTTTCTGGCTGAAATTGAGGGACCTGAGCAAAAATCTGATTCAGAGACTAAAAAGGACTGCAGATGCTGTTGGATTCTGACCTCCCTGCACTCAAAGCGGATTTTCTGGAGCTACAGAAGCCCAATTGGCGCGCTCTCAACGGCGTTGGAAAGTAGACATCCTGGGCTTTCCAGCAATATATGACAGTCCATACTTTGCCCAAGATTTGATGGCCCAAACCGGCGTTCAAAGTCACCCTCAGAACTCCCAGCGTTAAACGCCGGAACTGGCACAAGAATGGGAGTTAAACGCCCAAACTGGCATAAAAGCTGGCGTTTAACTCCAAGAAGAGTCTCTACACGAAAATGCTTCAATGCTCAGCCCAAGCACACACCAAGTGGGCCCGGAAGTGGATTTTTATGTCATTTACTCATCTCTGTACACCCTAGGCTACTAGTTCTCTATATATAGGACCTTTTACTATTGTATTTGGAGCTTTTGATCATGTTTTTATGATTGAACCCTCTTTGGGAGGCTGGCCATTCGGCCATGCCTAGACCTTGTTCTTATGTATTTTCAACGGTGGAGTTTCTACACACCATAGATTAAGGTGTGGAGCTCTGCTGTACCTCGAGTATTAATGCAATTACTATTGTTCTTCTATTCAATTCCGCTTGTTCTTGTTCCAAGATATCACTTGTTCTTCAACTTGATGAATGTGATGATCCGTGACACTCATCATCATTCTCACCCATGAACGTGTGCCTGACAACCACCTCCGTTCTATCTTAGATTGGGTGAATATCTCTTGGATTCCTGATACACGATGCATGGTTGATCACCTGACAACCGAGCGCTCGCCTGACAACCGAGCCAGCCATTCCGTGAGATCAGAGTCTTCGTGGTATAGGCTAGAACTGATGGCGGCATTCAAGAGAATCCGGAAGGTCTAACCTTGTCTGTGGTATTCTGAGTAAGATTCAATGATTGAATGACTGTGACGAGCTTCAAACTCCTGAAGGCGGGGCGTTAGTGACAGACGCAAAAGAATCACTGGATTCTATTCCGACCTGATTGAGAACCGACAGATGGATAGCCGTGCCGTGACAGGGTGCGTTGAACATTTCCACTGAGAGGATGGGAGGTAGCCACTGACAACGGTGAAACCCTTGCATAAGCTTGCCATGGAAAGGAGTAAGAAGGATTGGATGAAGACAGTAGGAAAGCAGAGAGACGGAAAGGACAAGCATCTTCATACGCTTATCTGAAATTCCTACCAATGAATTACATAAGTATCTCTATCTTTATCTTTATGTTTTATTCGTATATCATCATTCATATCCATTTGAGTCTGCCTGACTAAGATTTACAAGGTGACCATAGCTTGCTTCATACCAACAATCTCTGTGGGATCGACCCTTACTCGCGTAAGGTTTATTACTTGGACGACCCAGTACACTTGCTGGTTAGTTGTGCGAAGTTGTGTTTATGCCATGGTATTGAACACCAAGTTTTTGGATTCATTACCGGGGATTATTTGATTTGTGAAAAGTATTGATCACAATTTCGTGCACCAATATGCGACAAAAAAGTGCCTTTAAAACTTAAAGGTAAATTCTATCGCACCGCTATAAGACTGGCTATGCTGTATGGTACGAAGTGTTGGGCAGCTAAAGGGGAGCACGAACATAAGCTGTGAGTGGCAGAGATGAAGATGTTGAGATGGATGAGTGGTCATACGCGATTGGATAAAATAAGGAATGAAGATATAAGGGAGAGAGTTGGAGTAGCACCCATTGTGGAAAAGATGGTTGAATCGCGTCTCAGGTGCTTTGAACATGTGAGAAGAAGACCGATAGAACATCCAATCAGGAGGGTGGATGAGATAGAAGATGGACAAAGGGCGAAAGGCAGAGGAAGACCTAAGAAGACCATCTAGGAGGTGGTCAAACAAAATCTACATGTAAACGGTCTCTCTGTAGACATAATACATGACAGAGCACAATGGCATCGTTTGATTCATGTAGCTGACCCCACTTAGTGGGACAAGACTTTGTTTGTTGTTATTGTTGTATATAAAAGTTGATTTTTATTTTTATACTTAATGATAAAATTGATGTGACATATTTTTTAAAATATTTATTTATTTATTTTTTAATTTATTAAATATAATTTATTATGGTCATAAATTATACTTAAATAGCACAGTTTCTCCATATTTATTTAGAAATTGTGGATTCGAATCTCTTTATCTTTAATAATATATATATATATATATATATATATATATAATTTATTATGATGAACTAATTATATCAATTGATTAATTTGATTAAATATTTAAATATTATACAATTTAAAATTATGTATATCAATTAATTGATTTGATTTTTATAATATATAAATTTATGGACTAAATAAAATAAGATAATTTATTGCTTATTTAAATTGAATACAATAAATATAAATAATTTAGTTAAAAATTTATTATTTTTTAGTTTTTCATATATAAAAATGATTGAACAAAATTATAAAAATGATCTTTTTATCACTTTTGTTATTTTAACTTTTATTTTATTTTATTTTTTTGTTTAGGTATAATTTGATTTTATATTAACTTTGTTTATTTAATGATAAAATATACTCATATTAATTCTATTATATATTAATCTATTTTTCTATATATTTTAATTTGTATAATTGTTACTGATTTTGTTATTTTTATTTTTTTAAATTATTCTTTATTTTTTATGACTTGATAATTAAAAAAAAAACAATAAGAGAAAAAAAAAACACAATGACCACAGACGAATGCTAAAAAACTAAAACAACAATATCATTTTCTAACATTATTATTATTAATAATATGAACTTCGTTATTTTTTTCTAATATTCTTTAATATGAACTTCATTTTATTAATTGTTTAACTATGTAGAATTATATTAAATTATTAGTATATAAAAAACAATTATTTCTTTAATTTGTTCGTCTAATATGTTTTATATTATCATTTGATTTTACACTTTTATCTAAAAATATATATTTTTTAATTAAATTTATGCACAAATTTATCATGTTAATGAATAAATATTAAATTTACATGTTCCCTTCCTTTCTTATGGCTATGATGAAGGAGATGAGGATATGAAAATTTTCATTTCAACAAAAAAAAATTAAACTCATCAAAAAATATATACATTAAAATATTAATAAATATAAATTTATTAGCATTTTATTCTCTGATTATATAATTATAGTTATATCTATTTTCATTTAACAGTCCAATTACACATCTAAATATTTTTGTATTCAAGTCCAACCTAATAGGTCCAAACTAAAAAAAAAAAAACACTTTCATTATACTATTGTGTACACATACGCATTTCAATAACGCTTCTTTATTTTCGTCTTTGTTTTCATTTTCATCTTCGTCTTCACATTCTTCTTTCTTCTTTTTCGCTTTCCTCCTTTCTCGTCTTCGCATTCCTTCTTCTCCTTCACGTTTTTCCTTCTTTTTCTTCGTCTTCCTCCTTCTTCTTTTTCGCATTCCTTTTTCTTTTTCGTATGTTTTCTCTCAATCGTCATTTTTTTATTGTTGTTGTTGTTGCTATATTTTTTCTTTTTCTCCTTTTAATTGAGGTTCGTTTGGATCCAGGAATGAACCAAATTTAGTTCAGATTTGGTGAATACTTAACAGTAGTATCAAGTGAATCTAACTCAATTCACAAATAAACCGAATTCAGTTCAAATTTGAACAAAAAGTGATAAATATTCAATCAACAATAAAAGTACATTTCAATTCATTTCTGCATGCAAATAAACTCAATTAAACTAAGAGATGAACCGAATTTCTTAAAGAATAACATATTTGGTGAATACTTAAAACTACTATCAAGTGAACCTAACTAAGTTCACAAATGAACTGAATGCGGTTCAGATTTGAACAAATAGTGATAAACATTCAATCAGCAAGAAAAACACATTTCAATTCATGTCTGCATGCAAATGAACTCAATTAAATTAAGAGATGAACCAAATTTCTTAAAAAATAACAGATTTGGTAAATACTTAAAAGTAGTATCAAGTGAAACTAACTCAATTTACAAATAAATTGAATCCAGTCCATATTTGAACAAAAAGTGATAAACATTTAATCAGCAAAAAAGCATATTTCAATTCATTTCTGCATGCAAATGAACTCAATTAAACTAAGAGATGAACCAAATTTCTTAAGGAATAAGAGATTTGGTGAATACTTAAAAGTAGTATCAAGTGAACCTAACTCAATTTACAAATAAACCGAATTTGATTCAAATTTGAACAAACAATTAAAAAATTACTTAAAGAAGAAGAAGGAGGAGGAGAAGGAGGAGTTTCTTGGTCAGACTGCCTTGCCAGAGTTTCTTCGCAAGCCTGCTGTTGGAGTTCCAGAGGGCAGCTGTATTAAACAGAAAAGCGTTCAATAATGAACCAAAATTATCATTATATACCATCAAAACTAATAAAAAGAATTTTAAGTAAAACTTACATATTTAGGGGAGCTTCTTGCTTAGACTGTCTTGTTGGAGTTTCTTCGCAGGCCTACTGTTGGGGTTCTAAAGGACAGCTGTATTAAACAGAAAAGTGTTCAATAATGAACTAAAATAATTATTATATACCATCAAAACTAATAAATAGAATTTTAAGTAAAACTTACACATTCAGAGGAGTTTCTTGCTTCAATTGTCTTGCCGGAGCTTCTTTGCAAGCTTGCTGTTGGGGTTCCAAAGGGCAATTGGATTAAACAGAAAAGAATTCAATAATATTATATACTATCAAAACTAATAAAAGAGATTTTAAGTGGAACTTACACATTAAGAGGAGCTTCTTGCTCCGATTACCTTGACGGAGTTTCTTCGTAGGCCTGGCATTTGAATTCCGGAGAACAACTGTATTAAACAGAAAGAGTTCAATAATGAACCGAAATTATTCTTATATACCATCAAAACTAATAAAAAGAATTTTAAGTACAACTTAATCATTAACAGAAGCTTCTTTTGTTTGAATTTTCGAAGGGAGAGAAGTAAAGGTCTTTTGTTGTTTTATCTCTTCCATAATGGAACTTAGAAGAGCAATTGCAATAGGAACTCTAATGAAGGTAAATAAGAAATGAGTTAATGTTGAATGATTAGAATAGAAAAGTGAACTGAAAATCTGCACTAAGTGAAAGCTGCACATTGATTAGAATAGGATAGTAAATTGGACTCAAATGAACCTCAATTAATTCAAGAAATGAACCGAAAATAGTTCAGATTTGAACAAACAGTGATGAAGACTCAATCATCAATGAAAACACATCAAATTCATTTTCTAGATTTCAAATGAACCTCAACTAATCAAAGAAACGAACCGAAATTAGTTCAGACTTGAACGAGCAATCATGAAGCCTCAATCATCAATAAAAATATATCAAATTCATTTTTGGATTCAAATGAACCTCAATTAATCTAAGAAATAAACCGAAATTACTTCAGATTTGAAAAAATATTCATAAAGACTCAATTATCAACAAAAACACATCGAATTCATTTCTGGATTCAAATGAACCTCAATTAAACTAAGTAATGAATCGAAATTACTTCACATTTCAACAAGTAGTCATAAAGACTCAACTATCACAAAATCACATACAATTAAACTAAAAAACTTTACATATCCAGAGGTTGAGATTGAATTTCTTTTCGAACCACAAGGATTTGTTCTTGAGGATTAGGTGTTGGGCTACTGATAATTAAACAAAAATTCTGTGTCAATAATTAAATAGAAATTATTATCCAAATTTAAAAGACCAACATAAATATTTCAACTTACATAGTTGGAGTTTGTGAACTCTATTTTTTCTTTTTTTATGCCATATTTTTCTTCTAAAAATTATTACCGGATTCAGAGGTATTTTTTCTAATAAAAAAGATACGAAATTAAAATTATTAACCAAGATATTCTAATTAAAAGCAGAAGAAGTAAATAAAAGTTAAGAGAAATTACTTGGTATTGATCGGTGAATTTACAGACCGTGCCAAGTTCGTCTACATTTGTAACACAGGTTCACTTTCGCTGGCCAAATTTACAGTCGGCAGTCTAAGCAAAAAAATAAATATTATTCAGTAAAACCAAAAAAATACATGAGGTTTTAGGAAAATTTAGCAGAGAAAGAAAAAGAATTTTATATAAAAAACTCAATCTTACGTCTGCGATAAATCATCCAGAGCAACATTTATTTTTTCAACACTATCATTTTTTTTCTTTGTTCTTTTTTCCTTTTTGTGTTTTTTTTTCAGCACTCGTCTCCTTTATTTCTTCTGTTCTGACAATTAATACAAAGAGTTTTGATTCAAAATTAGTATAAACCTTAATTAAAAAATAAATAAACTGAAATTATTTGAGATTTGAACAAGCAGTCAAATAGAGTCCATCATCAACAAAAACACATCAAATTTATATTGGTGACAAATATCAGAGTTGTAACTAACTTAATGAGCACACATGAACAATTTGCAGCAAATCCAAGTGAAACTAAACCAAATGAACCTCAAATAAATGTAGAAATGAACCGAAATATCAATACTTATCACATCATCAGGTAAACCTCAATTAACTCACAAATAAACAGAAATTATTTCAAATTTGAACAAGTAGTAAAAAAGACTCAATAAAAAAATAGAATATATATTTGTAACAATAAAATAATCATTTCTGAAACTTACTCTTCTTCGGATTCAGTTTTGCATTCCGAATCCGTCAGAACAACATCTATTTTTTTGGTTTGTATTTTTGCCACCCATTGTGGTTGTTTTCTTTTCTTTGGTGGTATTTTCTTAATTTCTTCTTCTTCTCTGCAACACATACAAAAAGTTTTGTTAAAATAATAATATAAAATTTAAATAAATAGATAGTATTTGATAAAAAATGGTGAGAAGTATACTCAGATTTAGAAAAGCTTTCTTCTTCAGAAGACGAATGCAAGATGACAATTTTCTTTTTCTCTTTCTTCTTCTTTTCCTTATTTTTCCCCTTCTTTTCTTCTATCTCTCCTCCCCTCAATTTTGCTCTTTTCAAAAGTTCCTAAAACATAAACTTATTTAGTTAGCACAGTATTTTAGAAGCATCTGAACCAAAATTTCAAGAGAAGTGATTTTTTTATTTACCATTTCATTAGTTGTTTCCAAAGCAATCCGCTCGACCAGCCTCCTCGTATACAATACGCCACCCATGGTGAGCCAGGAGCGTCATTTGCTTCTGGTTGAGAGAATTTCGTTTCATGGAAATATAATAACATTAAAACGATGAAGACGCAGCCATCAATTGAAAGTTTCTTTCCTACTCTCTGGGTTTTGATCCCCCTTGATCAGGAAGCTCAGCACATGAGACTCTCAATTCCATCGTCGGACTGTTTCCACATGAAGGACAGGCAGCCTATGGACTGGAGATATTGTACTTACTGTTGTCAGTAGCAAGAAGCATTTCTAGACAAAGACGATAAAAGTCCTCTTGAATTTCAACAAGTTTTCCTTTACTTCAACACTCATATCAATCATAGATTTTGTCAAAAATGCCAAAGTAGAAGAGTGAATGTAACAACAAGGAATTGAAAGATAGAAGTAGAAGAAGATGAATCTAAATCTAGATCTAAGAACTAAACATAATCCTAATCCTAATCCTAGAGAGAAGTGAGTGCTTCTCTCTCTAAAACTACTTCTAACTAATCCTAATGTGTAAAAATGATCAAAAGTCCCTTTGCTCTTTAATCATTGGCTTTAAATAGCATCTTTGGCACCAAAGTTGGTTGGGATTGGGCCCCACAACTCCTGAGAATTCGCTGGACACGAATTCACTTAAAAATCAAGTATCAGCATTGACGCATACGCGCACAGCATGCGTACGCGTCCATGGGCCATTTCGCAAGGTGTGCGTAAGCATCTGGTGCGCACGCGCATCCATGGGCGAATTCAACTCTTTGGCTTTTCATGATTTCTCCACTTTGCATGCTTTCCTCTTCACTCCTTTGATCCATTCCTAGCCTTTTCAATCTGAAATCACTAACAAACACATCAAGGCATCTAGTGGAATCAAAGGGAGATTAAAATCATCAAGTTAAAGGCCTAAAAAGCATGTTTTCACATCTAAGACAAATAAGGAGACAATCAAAAAATCATGCTAATTCATTGAATAAATGTGGGTAAAAGGTATTAAAATCTCCTAAAATCAATACAAGATAAATCCTACAAATGGGGTTTATCAACTTGCTGCCCTCTCTAGATTTTTACCTTGCCTTGCTTCTAAATCTCTATGTTTTTTCCAAACTTTAAAAAAGGAAAAAGCTTTCCAATTGACCGATGAATGCGAACAAGCATTCAAAATTATTAAAGAAAATCTTTCAAAACTGCCAATCTTACAAACCCCCTTCATGAGGAACTATTATTCTTATATTTATCTGTCACTAACTGGGCTATAAGCTCTGCTCTTGTTGCAGAAAGGGAAAAGAAGCAATTTTCGATCTATTTTACCAGCAAAACATTACAGAATGCCGAGCTTCGATATCCAAGCATTGAGAAGCTGGCCCTAGCCCTTGTCTTCTCGGCCAGAAGACTCCGACCATATTTTCAGAGCCATGAAATTCATGTTCGGACAGATCATCCTTTGCGACAAGTCCTTCGGAAACCTGAGCTGGCTAGCCGACTAGTAAAATGGTCGGTGGAGCTATCGGAATTTGATATCAAGTACAAATTCCAAACATCTATCAAGTCCCAATTCTTGGCCGACTTCATCGATGAGTTCTCAGTACCAAACACAACCGAAGATTACATCGAATGGTCTTTATATGTCGACGGGTCCTCCAACCCACAAGGATGTGGAGCATGTATCATACTTGATGATAGCCACAGCAACATCATCGAACATTCCCTCAATTTTTCATTTAAAGCAAGCAACAATCAAAGTGAGTATGAAGCCCTAATTGCCGGCCTTAGACTCGCTGCCGACCTAAACATCACCGATCTTAAGGTATACTCGACTCCTTACTCATCGTCCAGCAGGTAAACAACTTATACCAAGTAAAGGACTCTTTTCTTTCTAAATACCTTGACATCGTATGAAATTTACTTTCAAAATTTTCAAAATATGAAATACAGCACATACCCAGGGAGAGTAATGGCCGAGCTGACATTCTGTCTAAACTCGCTAGTACTCAACTAAACGGGTCATCCCTTTTATCAGTCAACATTTCTTAAGCCAAGCATTAAACTCAAAGAAATCTTAAGTGTAACACATGAAGCAGATTGGAGATCTCCATATATAGATTATCTTCGGATAGGGATCTTGCCAGGCGACGTCGAAAATGTTCGACACTTCCGTCGACAAGCCTCCTTTTTTACAATTTATAACAATTGCCTTTATAGACGAGGATTCTCTCGTCCATTACTAAAATGTCTTTGTAGAACGGAAGCCGACCTTGCAGTTGCCGAGGCACATGAAAGGATATATGGTACACACCTCGGAGCCCAAAGTCTATCTTCAAAAATCCTCAGAGTTGGATTATACTGGCTGACAATACGACAGGATTGCCAAGCAAAAGTCAAAAACTGTAACAACTGCCAGAAACACAGTCCAATCACACATCTTCCGGCCAAACTCCTACACTGTTCCGAGGTAAGTTGGCCTTTCAACCAATGAGGCATAGATATCCTCGGCCCTTTCCCCACAGCAGCAGGGCAGGTAAATTCCTAGTTGTAGCAATTGATTATTTTTTCAAATGGATAGAGGCACAGCCCCTAGCCAAGATCACATCACAACAAATGCTTTCTTTTGTCTGGAAATATATTATTTGTCAATTCGGCATTCCTCGGCACATTATCACAGATAATAGTCGCCAGTTTACCCATAAAAATTTCACATCCTTCTTGCAGGAACTAAAAATCAAACAACATTTCTCGTCAGTGGAGCACCCACAAACGAACGGCTTAGCAGAAGCTGCAAATAAAGTAATACTACATGCACTAAGAAAGAAACGAGATGATTGAAAAGTCCTCTGGGCCGAGCTTATCCCAGAGATCATATGGGGATACAACACCACCATCCACTCAACCACAAAAGAAACACCATTCCGGTTAGTCTACGGTTCTGACGCAATGATACCAGTGGAGATCTCCCAATCCTCACTGCGCACCGAATTGGCCGACCAAACCACAAAAGACATAGCTCGGCAATCCGAATTTACCTCGTAGAAGAACTCAGATTGTCCACAGCAGTCAAACATTTGGCCATGCAATAGCACATGGACCGAAGATATAACCAAAGACTTCACCCAAGGTCTTTCCAAGTAAACGACCTTGTGCTTAGGAAAACAGAGGCAGCTAGAAGACCATCAACACATGGCAAACTAGCAGCTAATTGGGAAGGCCCTTACTGAGTCACAGAAGTCATCGGCAATGGAGCTTACCGATTACAAACCTTAGAGGGTAAAGATCTCCCTAACACTTGGAATGTGTCTTCTTTAAAGTCATATTACAGTTAATACCATGGACAAGCCAGTACTCCTTTTCCTACTACCAAGATTTTTCCACAAGAATTTCGCTTGGAGAGGTTTTAACAAGCCTAGCCTACCTGGTCCTTTGGAATTAAAGGTTTTACCATAAATAAATTCATTATCCAGTCAATACTATTTGCATTTCATACTTCTCATTTATTTGTCAAAAATTTATACAACTGATCTTAATCGGAATCCGACCATTCGGAAACAGTCATTCAATCATCTAACCGATCTTAATCGAAATCCGACCATTCGGAATCCGACCATTTGGAAACAATCATTCAATCATCTAACCGATCTTAATCGGAATCCGACCATTCGGAAACAATCATTCAATCATCTAACCGATCTTAATCGGAATCCGATCATTTAGATACAATCAATCAATCCGATACCCGACCTTAATCGAAATCCGATCACTCGGATACTATCAATCAATTCGATAGTCGATCTTAATCGGAACACGGTCATTCAGAATTTGTTAATCATACAAATATCCGATCTTAATCAGAACCCGATCATTCAGAATTTATCAATCATACAAATATCTGATCTTAATCGGAAGCCGATCATTCAGAATATCTCAGTCAATCTTACACCAAATCAGACTACTCAGAATTAATAACAGACTACCGAGCAATACTCGAAAACCGACTATTCAAACTTTCTCAAAAATTACTACCGACCATTAAACCGAATCCAGTTACACAATATTATCAAACATACCCTATGCCTACTAATCGGTATCTCAAATAAACTCGGCCTACTTGACCTCTCCATGATACTTCTCCATAAAACTAATGGCATTACACCATTAATACCATTAACATGTTTGGCTTCAAGCCACAATCACAAAACAGATAAACAACCACACATCACACAAACTATAATATCATATTATAGTCATAACATGCACAAAAAGCATGTGATCAACAGTATCAAAAGTTGTTTTTTAACAATAGCAAAATAACATTACAAAATAAGCCCACGACAGGAGCAACATAGTTAACCAAACAAAATCAACTATCCTATTGAACATTTTTATCTCCTTACTCAGTAGTACCATCATCTTCGACCATAACACCATCCTGAATTATCTTTCCTAGATCCATCGATGAGAAGTCCACCTTGGGAGCAACGAATCTAGCCTGAAGAGAAGCCCTCTAAAATCCTTCAAGGAAGGAATCAAGAATTTCTCTCTGCTTGTTTTTCTCTACCTCCTTTAGTTGAGCGGTAACCTCAATCACACGGGTACTCACAGCAGATAAGTCAGATTCTTTCTTTTTTAAATCCTCAACATCCTTGGCATAGCTATCCTTCACCTCTCTCAAATGCTTCTCAACCTCAGCTAACTTCACCTCAAGCTTTGAAATCATAGCAGTCTTTACAGCCAAATCATTCTTCAAACTAAAATCCTCCTTTTTCTCAATAACTTTCCGATGTATTTTTTCTCGGCTACAACCTAAACTCGCCAGCCGCAAACCCACCACCTGAAACATACACATCATCACACGAATTTTCCACAAAACAGCAAATATCAAACCATTACTTACAAAATAAAAAATACCTGCATATACTGATCAATTGCAACATCCCCAACCTCCTAAGCTAAAACGACATCAGAGGGGGCCTGACAGACCTCATCGATAGTAACCATAAATGGATAATCCTTTCCCCAGAGAAATGAACCTTCATTCTTCTCAATGATGTCACGCAATTTTCTCTGATTTTCATGAAAACTTCGTAATTCCTCTACTAGAATTTCTAACCCTTCATCAGAATCTTCTAACAAATCAACCACGTCAGCCTTTTTCCTTTTTAGAATCACCTTCGTTCTCCTCAGCTTCAGTTGATCAACCTCGCCAGCACCAACCTTTTCTGCCTTCGAAGTGGACCCTTCCTTATCAAAACCCTTGCTCTTCACCCGAGCTCTCAAACTCGCAGCAGACACACCTAGGTACTTACCCCCTGGAAAGCAAATAAAACAAACAAACATTTCAAAAAACCTTAGACATGATACAACAAACAAAATCCAGACTCTTACCCAAATAAGCAATAACGGCATCTTTATTCTCATCCCACTGCAATAGGTCATAAACTGAAATCAAGTCCTTCCGATCAACAACCTCAATCAAATACTCAATTATGCACTCATCCCTTAGAGTTATAATTTCAAGCCCCAGAATATTCTGCGGTTCCGAACACCACCAAAGAGGGAACTTTTCCCCTTAATTTTCGTCCAAATAAAACGGAAAGTCGGCCTCAAAGTTCCTCACCTTAATATACATTTTCTTAAAATTCTTAAAAGAAGATTTGTATAGCTTAAATATGCCAAACCTTGGCGAACTATTCAGATTTACCCAGCCACCTTTCCACACGCCCTTCGCCTGAAACAAGGAGAAAAATAGCTCCACTGATGGGATTTCTTCCAGAAATTCCCTGAGAATCTCAAACGCACGTAGGAACGCCCATCCATTGGGATGCAATTGCGAAGGAACGCAGTTCAACTGCTTTAAGACTTGACACTCAATCACTAAATGGAAGCCTCACCCTCAGCTCCTCCAACACATAATTATACATAAAGAAATATTCAAAACCTTCCCCTCTGTGGTAAACCCTATCATCCTCTGAACATGGCAATAACTCCAAACAAACTCCAGACCCATACCTCACCGCTCTAGCCTTGTCTATGCCACTCACAGCATCGACATCCAGAAACAACGAAACACGACCCTTCACATCGTCATTTACCTAGTCATCAGATAAATCTATCTCCCTTTCAGTCTCCCTCTCATACCCCATTTGAATTCAAAAATGCAGAAGATGAAGAACAGATAACGAACCAAGAATTGAATTTCAGAAGACAAAAAGAAAGGAGTTACACATACCTCTTTTACTCATTTTTTCTCTACTCTGAAACCTTTAAACCTAATTTTAACTCCAACCGCTAAATTGATTCACAGAACCCAACTCTTGGTTTTCCAATGCACTTAACCAAGAGTTACATAACCCTTTCAACTCCACTACACCCACTACTACTCACATCAAACCGCCCCTACAAACATTGGAAATTACAAAACACTTTTTGCCATCATTACTTCACTCTCTCTCCTCATTAAAAACTGTCATTTTTTACTCTCATTTAATATTTTCAAAAAATTTTTGATTAAGCATCTTGAACTGGGGGCTCCTAGCCTAACTCACCAGCCGAGGTTATACACCTACTCAAATGGCCGATTTATGTTTCATTAAAAGCTCAACCTGCTTCATTAAAACACTTTCCCAGGCTAAGCTTGGGGGTATGATCCGGCCGTTACAAATTTAACATCATAAATTGCCATAATCATCCATAACTCGGCATTACTTATGTTATTATTCAAAAAGCTGGCGTTATAGTTCGACATTATAGTTATTAATCGGCAATCAACATCATTAATTGGCCACTTACGTTACAACTCAGCTTAACGAACTGCTTTTCAAATGTGAAATGTCCAACCTAACATCTCACCCTTATTATTGCTCTTTAATACAGGCAATAAAGCAGAAGCATAACTGACTTGCACATTTCCACCCATAAAAAGGTATGATCTTCCATCCTAAAATGACACATTGAATTCTCAATACTGACGTAAGCTTCGGAGTGCCTTTGCAGGTACACTCCCCCCTTTGTTTCTTGCTCAAAGCTCTACACGATTAGACATCCCCTTGAAGTAAAGCTCGGATTACCACAAAGCTCAAAGGTCGGCACCAAAGATAACAACTCAGCGTCGATTCCTAGAGACCAAGCTCTCCCTCCAGGTATCCATACAAGAACAAAAATATACAAATGTAAAAGATGGAAAGTATAATACCGCCAAAATTTGTGCCCAGTGCATCTCTTATCTTGGCCGGGGTTAGTGAGATTTTGCCGTAGAGAGTATCCAAGGATCCATAATAGACATCAAAGCAACGAATCAATTCCCTTAAGAACTTGTGTGAGACATTCAATTCTGGGATATGTCCCAGTGCACCGAATCCTATTTGTTCAACAATAGTTTTCTTTTCTACACTTAATTCTTTGAACACTCCAGCTATTGATTTTGTTGAGCATCTCAGATCGTGAGTTTTCTGCAAGAATTTGAAATATTATGTTATGATATATTTATAATACAAAAATAGAGTTGATTTAATGTGTATATGCTTACATTATAATGCGGCTTCTCCTTTTTTAACATGATCATCTTTTTTATTTTTGTTGTAAGGAACAAAAAATTTGGTCAACATTTAACAGGTGAACGTCACTCAATTCATAAATGAATCGAATTTTGGTTCAAATTTGGTGAATACTTAATAGTAGTATCAAGTAAACCTAACTCAATTTACAAATGAACCGAATTCGGTTTAGATTTGAACAAAAAGTGATAAACATTCAATCATCAGCAAGAAAAGCACATTTCAATTCATGTTCTACATGCAAATGAACTCAATTAAACTAAGAGATGAACCAAACTTCTTAAGGAATAACAGATTTGGTGAATACATGACAGTAGTATTAAGTAAACCTAACTCAATTCACAAATGAATCAAATTCAGCTCTGATTTGAACAAAAAGTGATAAACATTCAATCAGCTAAAAAAGTACATGTCAATTCATTTCTTCATGTAAATGAACTCAATTAAACTAAGAGTATTTATCAGAACTGAATTATTTCATTCGATGCCCTAGTTACGGAGAAAAAAAGGAAAAATAGAATCAGAGAAACTCGATCTACTAAATTAACGAACTCAATCCACTAAACCTTAAATCGAACTAAAAGAAATGCGAGATTTGCGAGAAATTAATTGAACATAATAACAATAGTTTTCTCAGTACCTTGCAGAACCTTTGTTCTTGTTTTTGTGTGGTTTTAGTTGATGAATTCAAATGATCGACCCAATTCTGCAATAGTTTCTGCAAAGAATATGACTGATTTTTTAGAGATTTTGAGAGAGATTTAAAATTCCTTGGTTGCAGTTTCGAGTTGGAAGAAGGACCGTTTTTCATTTTCTAGCGTGAATTGAATTGGTAACGTTCGGGTGATTTTCGGGTTGTATAACACGCGTTTCATTAATGAAAGTGGAATTTTTTGGTATTAGACCTTCTTGATTGGACTTAGATACAAAAATACTTAGATGTATAACCCAACTGTATTTTTTAGGTACAAAATCAATAATTATTATTTGGGTTAAGTATGATTTTGGTCCCCAATGTAGAGGCTGAAAATTTATTTCGTCTTCGGCCTTTTTTTCGCTACAAAATGGTCCCAAAGGTTTCAGTTTATTTTAAAATCATCCTTTTTACCAATTTTATTTTTTTATTACCAAATTACTCCTTATTAAAAAATTATAAAATAAAATAAATATAAAAAAAGGAAAGAAAGGGATACAAAGAATCGGGGGTGGGGTGGGAGAGAAAGAAAAGGGGGTGGGACGTGAGAAACCGGGGGGGCGGGGGGGCGTGGGAGGGGGAGGGAAGGGAAGCGCACCACCATACCGCAGCACCACCGCACCGCCGCCCTACCGCCTGTGATCCCGCCACTGCTCGCCTTCGCTGTCACCCTCGTCTCGCCGCACCTCCTCCTCACTGCTCACACTGCTACCTGCGTCCTTACCGCTGCTCCATGACCCTCACCGCCGTTCGCTTCTTCTGCTTCCATTCTTCTTTTGCTTTGATTATGTTGTTGATATTTTATTATTATTGTTTCTGGTTGCTTCTACTTCTTGTTGATTATATTGTTCCATTATTATTGTTGTTGTTATTGTTCTATTTCTGTTTCTACTCCTGCTTCTTCTGTTTCTACTTGATTCCATTGTTGTTTCATTGGTGATTCATTATTGTTGTTGTTGTTGTCCTGTTGCTGCTTCTGTTTGATTAATAACTGTTGTTGTTTCTGGTTTTGTTTCTACTTATGCTTCTGCTGGTGCTTCTGCTTGTGCTTCTGCTAGTGCTTCTGCATGATTTTGGGAAAGAAGGAATAGGGGCATTTTGGTCCGAAGGATGATTTTAAAACAAATTGAAACCTTGGAGACCATTTTGTAGCGAAAAAAAGGTCGGAGACGAAATAAATTTTTGGCCTCTGCGTTAGGGACCAAAATCATACTTAACCCTTAATATTTCCTTAAGATCACTATTTTATATGTCCAATAATGAACAATAATATTGAGCTTAAATATATGTTTCATTTTTTTTATGAAACTAGCTTGATGTAAAATCTATCCAACAATAATTTCAGACTATTCAAAAGTCATATCCATTCACTTCATTATCCAAATTGCAGAGTTTTAATTTAAACCATAAAAATTGGATATTAAAGCGATGGATAAACGATAAACAAAAACAATGAAGAAATTGATAATCAAAGAGATTGATAAACGATTATAACTGTAGAATTGGGTAATTAAAAAATAAATTGTTGATAGATTATTCACCAATTATTAATCTTAGTATTAAAAAAATAAGATTAGGATATCTAAATCAAAATAAAATTGAAAACAAATTGAAGATAGAATTTTAAAGATAAGATAAATGAATAATAAAACAATAATTTATAAAAAAAAGGTGAAAAATTTATAATGGCGTAATATATAGCGCAGTACTCAATTCAATCGATTGTTTAACACTTTCAATCGATTGAATTTTGAAAAAAACCCATATTGCTGTACGAAATTTAATCGATTGTATTACCTTTCCAATCGATTGAATTTTGTAAAAATCCATATTGTCGTGCGAAATTCAATCGAGTGTGTTGTACTTCCAATCGATTGAATTACCAACAAACACGATTTTGCTAGCTTTTACGGATGTAAATGATCAAGGATAAAAAAAAGTCGTTGATTCACATTGCCAAAATATTTTTGCGAGTAATAACCCAAATAGGTCCCCCAAAGATTTGGTGGTTTGACAGATTTGTCCCTCAGAAAAATTAACTAGATTATGGATCTCCAAGATTACTAAATATATGCCATATAGGTCCCCAAGTCAGGTTGAACCGGTTAACACAACACGCATTGCGCTAAGAGCAGATTAGTCACTGGACACGTGGCTAAAATGACGTCGTTTTGGAACAACGCCAAGCAAGGCCGTTTTGAGGGGACAAATATGTCCCCAACTTTGTTCCCTAATTCTCAAAACTTCGACATTTTAAAGTCAAATAGGTCTCTTAAAATTTATGTTATAAGTAAAAAAGGTCCCTGAATTTATAGTATATATGTCAAATTAGTCCCCTCAAATTAAAAAACTAGAACTAGAATAATTAGAATGAAATCATGATGAAATTACTCAAAGTATGTCAAAATATACTGTTTCAAGCACATGAAATGACAAATCTCAAGTACAATTACAATCAAACAATTAGAATTCGTCAGTATCCTCATTTAGTATCTTGTTATTTTGAAGAACTTTGATCTCTTTATCTCCATGAATTAGTGAATACCAGATTCTAAGTTAGCAGAAGTGAGATCATACTAATACATTGCCTTGTGATCAATTGGTCATGATAACACAAGCCCAAGAAAAATTTTCTATAGGTCAAAGAAATAGATCAACTCAACGTCCATTGGGAGAATTTTTTTAACTTTCTCTATTAATATATACAAGTACTCCTTTGTTGTCTTTAACAAAACTTTCAATACGGTGAAATACAGGTACTATGTCTTCACTCATCTAAATACCAAAACATAAAACTTTGTCACAAGTTAACCAAGCAACCAATAGAATACAACATCGCAACGGAATAAAAATTTCAAACACTTACATTATTTTTATTATTATCAAATATCTATCCATAACCACTTCACAACTCTCATTTAAGCTACACTCACAACATATTGTCTTTGATTTACCCTAACATGATATGCACATTCATGCGGGTGATGAAGAATATGAAGGGTTACTCGTAAAATTTAGGTGGGGGTTTGGGATATTTGTAACTTTACAAAGAAAAAAGGAGAGGAAGAGTTTTTTTATACAAGGTACCCACTTAAATTCAAGAACCTTTTTGACTTATAATAAAAATTTTAGGGGACCTATTTAACTTTAAAACGTCGAAATTTTGAGATTCAGAAAACAAAGGTGGGGACGTATATGTCCCCTCAAAACGGCGTCGTTTGGTGTTGTCCCAAAATGACGTCATTTTAGCCACGTGTCCAGAGACTAATGTGTCCTGAGTGCGATGCGTATTGTTTTACGTAACACGTCACACCTACAACCTCCACATAGGAGAGAGAGTGTGTCGTGTTAACCGGTTCAACCTAATTTGGAGATATATATGGCATATATCTAGTAATTTTAGGAACCCGGGACGTAGTTAATTTTTCTGAGGGACAAATCTATCGGACCGCCAAATCTTTGGAACCTATTTGGAGTATTACTTTTATTTATCGAGATCACGATTAATAAAAGATCTATTTCGTTGTTATTTTTGTTAATAAATATGATAGATGAATAATAAAATAATAATTTATAAAATAAAAAATAAATTTTATAAGTAAATAATATATAAAAATTTAAAAAATATATTTTTGAAGGGCATTACTAGAGTGCTGAAAAAAAATTTTTTCTTCTGGTGCTGAAAGTATGTGGCACTTTGAAGTAGAGGACACATGCTTTTGTTGCCTCTAAAGTGCCGACATTTGCTGCGCCAAAACTGATGGTGATCAGTTGATGATGTTTGCCCAAAATTTGGTTAGATGATAATGATGGGAGTTAAATTATTGGGTCTATTTTGAAGATCCAGCAAGTATTGGAGGTCACCTTTAAGTGTGGCTGTTTTTTTATTGTATTATTGAAGCCAAAAAAGTGAACATAATATTTGACATTAAAATCCGTTTTTTGTTTAATGTTTTGGACCATGAAATTTTTTTTTGGGCATACAAATGAAATTGGATAATGAAAATACTCTTATGGTAATAATAAACAATTAAAATATAAAACCCAAAAAAATAGATAATAACAATAATAATAGTTATAATATTTAAAAAAATAAAAAAAGACAGGTCTGAAGTTAAAGATTTAGGGTACAAAGAGAAAAGGTGCTTCTTACTGCTCTATGATGTTCAAAGTCCATGTTATTTCGTTTTAAAATTTTGTTTTATGCATTAAAGGAAATTAATAACTTTTATTTTTCTGAAAAAAGAATATTTAATTTAGATATTTAATTTTTCAAGTTTAATAAATTTTAATTTTTAAATTAAATGAATTGAAAATTTTAAATAGTAGTATTTTGAGTTTAAATATAATTGTTGAAAGTCTATGTTAAATTGAGAAACTATGTTTAAATTAAAAATATTTTGAAAATAAGTTTTTTATGAATTTATTTAAATAGATATAATTTAAGTTATAAAATTTTAAATTTTGATATTTGCATTAAAGCGTTTGTTTAATAATTTAAATGGGATATTATTTAATTTTCAGTTTAGTAATAATGAATTATTGATTACTTTATTTTAAGAATAAATAATAATTTGTGAATACTACTATTTATATTTTTCAATTTATATTTAAATTCAAAATACTACTATTTAAATTTTTTAATTTATTTCATTTCAAAATTAAAAATAATTAAACTGAAAGAATTAAATATCTAAACAAATATTCTTTTTTAAAAATAAATAAAGTTATTAATTTTTTTTATTCCAAAGAAAAAAATTCCAAAACTAAATAACATAGACTTTACAACAACATGGACTAGTAAAAAGCATTTTCTCCCTTTGTACCCTAAATCCTTAATTTTAGAGCTGTTTTCTCTTTTTTTAAAAATATTATTATTATTATGTATTTTCTTTGGTTTTATATTTTTTATTATTTATTATTATAATAATAGTTTTTTTATAATCTAATTTTATGTTCATGTTCAAAAACATATTTCATAGCCCAAAAGGTAAAATAAATACCGTTGTTCAGTGTCTTTACATTGTGTTCACTTTATTTTTGTTCCATTACATAACAAAAAACAATGAAATTAAATATTTACTAGGTCCTCAAAAATAGGCCCAATAACATAATTGCCATCATTAACAAAAGATGATTATCATGTAACCAAAATTTCAGTATATATCACCATTTTAGCGCAGAAATTATCGGTAACTTAGAGGCAGAAAAACCACGTGTCCTCTCCTTCATCATGCCACACACTTTCAGCATCGGCAGAAAAAAAATTCGTTTCAGCACCCTAGGATGACCCATTTTTGAAAGGACCATCAAATACTATGCCATGATTCTTAATACTTGCCGGAAAGGTCAAAAACTATTCTCAAACTCTAGTTTGATTCAATTTTTCCTCCAACTTTCGATAATTTCATTGTTGTCTTACTTTAAATTCACTTGCTAATTTTCAAGTTTAATAATATCGGTTGGAAATATAATTATTTTTGTATTTTTTATAAACTTAAATTTAAAAAAATAATTTTATGATGTAATATTAAAATTTTTATATTAAAAAAATATGAAGTTTAATTTTTATTTTTTAAAAAAATAATATAAAATAAATACAAAACTTATATAAAAAAACTTATACAAATTTAAAATTTATATAAAATATATAATTATTTATATATTTTTTATAAAATTAAATTTTTAAAATAAATAATTTTATGATATAATATCAAAATTTACCACTCCATAATATATATTCATCATTGTACATAATAATGGTACAAATCTTAATCTATAAGAAATAATAAAAAAATTAATCAAAGAATCACAATGAATTTCCTTGAATAAAATCATATGCATTCCAGCATAAGAGAAAAACTATATATAGTTATTCGGCACTCCATTCTTCATTTGGAGCCAGCAGGCTTATTGTCTCCCTGGCCACCTTGACCAGATTGAACCTCACCGGCGGCACCACCACCACCGGCGGCACCGGTTACATCAACAGCGCGCACCCTAAACCTATCAAGCTTCAACTGTGATGATCCGGCACTCAAACTTCTCTGCAATGTTCTTGCCCCGTGCATTGATTTATTAGCACCGGTTAACAAAGTGCTGATTCTCTCAAACAACCCCACAAGATCCTCATGGAGCCTCTCAGGAACCATTTTCTTGAAAGTTTCTCTCCTCCTAATGTAAAGTTCTCTAATAAACTCTAGCAGCCTCATGATTCTTGGGTCTGCTGATTTTCCTGCCTCAGTTCGGAATCCAAAATAATTGTCACACATGTCACCATAATTAGTCTTCAATAAACCACTTTCCAATAGGTGCTGATCATGGTCACTTCCAAAGTTTATGTTCATTCTCATGATGCTGTTTCTTCCCTCAAATAACTAGCTTCTTGGATTTGATGATAGGAGAATAAGGGTGTATGTGTTGATAGAGAAAATGTTATGTACAATGATATGATGGTCCTTTTGGTTCATAGTATAAGCTATAAATATACGATTTTTTTTTTTTCTTAACGTGGTGTGTAAGTTAGGAACTTGTTGAAGAATCAAATTACATTAAGCATTCAAAAAACACGTTGCTGAGTTGTGTCTTCCAAGAAATTTTAAGATCTTAATAGTCCAAAGAGTTTTAATAATCAAAACTTGACTACTTGTCCTAAGGAGACAAGCCAATTGCTTCTAGAAGTTAATTACTAGCATATTTTCGACGATTTAACTTGAATGATACGTTATCGTGAAACCCACATTTACTTAAATATTTAATCATATATTGTGTCCTGTAAAACAAAATATACCCTAATTTTAGAAATTTGTTCATGGAATTTTAAACATAAATAGTTAAACATCTCTCATTTTAAAATTTTAAGTAGTTAAGCATCGTTATGTTTTACAACTATTAAAATAATTATATTATATGTATATTAAAATTAATCACTAATATAAAATATATATTAAAATATAATATATATATTAAAAATAAATTAAATAATATATATATTTTTTATGACTGATTGTTGTGACTTATTTTAGCATAAAAATATCATTTTTTAACCGGAGACATATGCTATAATCACCATTCACCTCAACCCGGTCTTTGTCAAAGTGATCGATGACCACATGTAAATCATTGATATAAGTTCACATAATCATATAGGAAAATTATCAGGTGTTCCAAGTACTTTTATGGAACATGACTGTTCCAATAAGCAAAAGGTTCCTATATTAATTTTGTCGTTTAACAACTTTTTTAAAGACTCTAAAATCCTCTAAATTAGACATGAAATGACATAAATGGGTAGCTATAAGAGGTTCATTGTCCCTTGGATTGCTGGTTTTCAATAACCCGCTTAATTGCTTGTGAAAGTTATCAATAATTTTTTTATAAATAATAACTTTATAATTTTTTAAGACAATAAATAAATAAATTTCAACCTAGTAATGATTTAAAAAATATAAATTCTAATATTTAAACATTTGATCTATTTATGAGTATCATTTATCATTAATAGTTTTAAAATTTAAATCCGTTATAATATACCACTAATCAATTAAATTTTATACTTATCATCTCAATTAAATTAAAACATGATAATTAAATATAATTAATATTTAATTAAAATAGCTATAATAACAACTTTTAATTATAAATATTTAGAATATATAACCTTAGATTTACTTAAACATATTCAATAACACTTTTATTAATATTACTCTATTTTATATCTTCTGGATCAAATAAATTATTTAAAATATCTCTAAGTATGTTTAGCTTTAACACAACAACAAATACTTATTTGGTATACATTCTAATATATTATAATTAATAAAGTTTATTTATACTTCTATATTATATTTTTTATTTTTATTTTCAATCATTTTTTCTTAACATTTTTCTTTAATTATTTCTAAACATAAACTAAAATAATTATAATTAAAATTCAAAATTACACCATAGAATATCATCTTAAAAAAACATTCACACCAACAAATAAAAATAAATTTATCTGCTTATAATTGAATATACTAGATAATTATATTATCTATTACACAAAAATACTAGAAAATACACATAAATCAATATGGGCAAAAATAACATTATGGACAAAAATACTAATTTTGTAACTAAATTTCTGTCGTGACAAAAACGTTAAAATTAATAGAATATTTTGTTAAATTATACAAAATTTTAAGTCAAATATTAGGCATATTCGTTATGTTTAACGGAATATTATGTTAATTTTAGTATTTTTGTCACGGCATGGACTTAATTATAAAATCTGATATAGTATAATGACTCAATAAAAAAAAACAGTATATGAACTTAATTGAAAATTCAAACTATAAGGATCAACAAATAATTAAACCAAAAAAATATAGAGTTTAATTTTTTATGCTCGGACAATGTAAAATGTTTTACACATTCGTGTAACCATATTCATTTTTTTGGATAATCATTCACGCGATCAATGAAAATAGTAATTATTTTTTATGATGTAGTATTTGTGATTAAATGTACATGTAAAATTTTTTACGTATCAGTTAAATTTTAAAATATATCCATGATTTAAATTTATCTTTTTATATTTAAATATAAAAAATATTTGTTATATACTTATTGTTCATACCCTGACCCAACGCTAAGACCCAGGTCTAAACTATAGATCCAACCACAAGGTTGGGCTCTTCAATACACCGACCTTCTCTCAAGAAATCGGTTCTACCCATGACTTGCTCTAAAGAAGTCGGGAGCAAATATTAGCTGGTAGATAATAACCGCTCCTAAAATCTCTCAACCCACTTCTAGGAGTCATATCGTAACCTCCCTAAGATAAAGGGACGGTTATCCACCCTAATAGGTGAAACTACTCCAACGGTGGTTATTGGTTCACCACTATAAATACACTGACACCCCTCAGGTATCTCTAAGTCCCAATACTCTCTAAACCTACTCACACCCTTGCTAACTTAGGCATCAGAGTGTCTTTGCAGGTACCACCCCCATTCTCTCACACTCACAAATCGGAAGGAGTCTCTAAAGACGCAAATCCGCTCAAAGGCTTCTTCTCTCATACGATTGGGCCAACCCAATAAGTCCATCCCGTTAACCTCCGATTACCCAACGTAACACTTATATTATACACAAATTAACATAAGCAAATATGTAAATATTTTTTATTTGAATTTAAATAAAATACTAATAATACTTTTATAATGTAAAATTTAGATAAAACATATGAAATCTTAAGTTCAAATATTGTCAGAGTCTTGTTTTAATTGTTATATGTTAAGTTATTTTTAGAGATTATTTAAAAACTAAATGAAGCAAAATATATATATTTAAATTAGTATATTTTAATTTCAGGCGATTTCACAGTTTTTTATAATAATATTTGATTTTATAATTTTTTATATTAATATTTTATTTGAGTCAAATAGTATATGTTATTATTAATATTGTAAAAGTTTCAAGACCCGTTTAAAAAAAGATTACGTGATACGCAACGTTGGCTCGGATAATTTATTTAATTATGACTGGACTCATAATGAAGTCTATGAAGTCTTAAAAATCTTTTTACTAGTGTCAATTTTATCAGAGGAAAGGATAAGAAAACTACTAGTTGAAAACCACCTATAAACCACTCACATTGCACACCCACAACATGTTTTCCACCTCAATTTTGACCGTTAATATTTTTTATATTAAATTTAAATGATTAAATAAGTTGGAACGAAAAAGTTCCAGATTCGTACTATAGAATAGGTGATAAGCTTCCTATAATATATACGGAAAATTATCACATGTACTCTGACAGAAAATAGAACATGAAGTTCATGTGTACGAAAAATTATTCAGTAAAAAATTATTCTTTATTGAATGAGAAATGACTAAATTAACCTTATTTAAAGAGGAAAGATGTCAAAAAATGATAGCTTTAAAAACAGGTAATCAGCTTGTAGCTTATTGATGTAAAGCAAATGACAACCTGGAAGATATTGGGTCATTAGAATTTTTTTAAAGTTTAATGCTATTACTTACATGATTATTGAAAATGCTAATGCTACTACTTACTATGCAAACTCAACTAGATTAATTTCATTTCACTTTTTTGTGGTGAAGGATTAACTTTATTTTAATCATATTTAAAGGCAACAAACAACCTGGACAAAAAGGTAAAGAGATATGTTATACCGAAAAATTTTCACCTTCTCATCCGATTAAACACAAAAAAGCAAGAAGTTAGACAAAAGATTGTGAATATCACAAACTCTATAGATATTCTACCAATGATTGCTATTATTTAAAGAATGTCATTGAAAAATTTGCTAGAGAATATCGACTAAATAGGTACTTGACAGATAGATTGGACGATTAAAGAAAAAGAAAAAAAAGATGAAGAAGGAGGACGACAAGAACGTCTACCTCAAACTCCCGAACAACACATACACATGATTAATGGCTGGAGGATTTATTGGAGGAGGGATATCAAAATCATCACGAAAAAGGCATCTTAAAGAGGTGTACCAAGTCGGGGAAGATAGCAGATCTCCCGACTTGCCAACCATCTCGTTCGCTAAAGAAGATCATTAAGGGGTAATGCCTGGCCATGACGACCCCGTGGTTATAACAATGATCCTTGTCAATGCAAACTTCCATAGAACACTAATGGATCAAGGAAGCTTGGCATATATATTATTTAAACCTACTTTTGATAAGTTCGGGTTAAAAGAAAAAGATCCAAAGGCATACCCAGATAACATCTTTATGCTGGGGAATATGCCAATTCGATCTCTTGGATTTATCTCCTTATATACTACTTTAAGAAAGGATGCAAAGTCAAAAATATTAAACATTGATTACATCATGATTGACGTTACTTCGGTATACAATGGTTTAATAGGTCGGACAACCTTGAACTGACTTGTATAATAGTCGTTTCTACATCCCATCTATGCCTGAAGTTTTTCACTGTAGAAAAAATTGCCACTATAAAGGGAGATAAAAAATTAGCACGCAAGTTTTACAATGAAAGTCTTAATTTAAAAGGCAGCCCAAGAAAAAAGGAAGTCAACACCATCGAGTTTGGAGATGTTCGAATTCGGAAAAAATTGCGATCCCAATGTGGAAGAAAGGTGGAAGAAGTTCAGATTGGAGATCAGCTTGAGAAAACAACAAATATAGGGGCCAATGCAACCTGGAAGAAGGACTAAAAAAGAAGTTCATTGATCTTCTAAGAAAAAACTCCGACATCTTTGTCTAGAAAGTCTCCGACATGCCTAATATAGATTTCGACCTGATGTCTCATAAGTTCACTGTGTATCCAAGCTCCCGACCTATCCAGCAAAAAGGTAAAAAACTTGAGAAAAAAAAGAATATAGATCGTGAAATAATAAGTGCAAGCATTATTGGAAGTCGGATTCATAAGAGAGATAAAATATCCACTTGGCTGACAAATGTAGTTCTCGTAAAGAAGTAGAATAGAAAGTAATGATACGTATTCGTTGTTTTAGTTAACAAAATAATATTACTAATTTATCTTTAACATTATTTTTATACTTGTATTTATAAATTTTTATTAATGAGAAATTAGGAGGTATAGTTTATGAGTTTAATTAAAATTTTAGATTTTAGAGAATATTATATAATTTATAAATAACTAAATATCATTTTTATATTCAATAAATTAATATCCATTTTATTTATCTTAGAATATATTTTTTGTAAATTAATTAATATTTATGTTATCAAAATATGATATTATTATATATTTATAAAGAATTGAAAATATATTATTTAAAAATAAATTATTAATTTTAAAATTTAAAATGAATTATTAATTTTAATTTACAAAACCAAACACATTGCATTATGACAAGAACGCAAATGCTTCATAACAAGCCATTTACATATATTATTAGATAATTAGGCAAAATTTTGTTTAAATAGCCCAACATAATGTTCGCTCTGCTAAGCTTCCAACATGGCTTTTCTATAGTGCACCACGAAGTTACATTCTAGCCGAGCAGGACACAAGGGTTATCTTCAATTTCACGCAAACGGGTAACACGGTTGCATGTCCATGCTTAAACTCTATCACCTGCGGTCCATAATAGATCAATTTCACTGAATCATAACCCTTAACATTGTTTAAATTAAATCTGCATGGTCTGCACAATTGGAACAAAAAATTTCCAACTTCGTACAATAGTATAAGTGAACATCTTCCAATCATATAAGCCATGTTATATGTCCTTTAAGCAACGGATAAGACAATAATATTTTTTATTCTTATTAATAATAAATAAAGTTTGACCTAAGGCCAAAGGAATGGTACACCAAAGTGTATTTCACATCATCATTTTCAAAATATAATATCATTATCCAATTTTAATAAGTACAGGAAATGGAGATGACACCTTGATGGCCGAAAAATAATTCAACTCGTATAATAATGAGAACATGGATGAATTGACTAAAAAAAGCATTTGAATATGATTTTAGTTTTTATAGAATAGAATATACCAGTGGCGGATCTACGGGGGGCCTAAGGTGGCCATGGTCCCCCCCCAAAATTTAAAAAAAATAGTAAATAGTAATAATTAATAATATTAAATTTATTTTTATATATAATATTGAAAAAAATATAAGTTGCAAAATTTTATAAATTAAAATAATTAAAAACTGCACTATGTATTAGATATTTGAATTATTGTTGCTCTTGTTAACAAATAGCCCATTCTAATAATTAATAAAAATGGTTCTATTATACTAGCCCAAGCCCATACTATTAATTAAAGTAACACTAGTACATTTTTCAAATATTTGTTTCAAGCCATTAGAGGCATCAGCGCCACTTTTCTCTCTCTTTTAGTGGTTTCCAAACTTTTGGTCTTCTACTCTTCTCATTTTAATTTTCTTTTCATACCAAAACAAGACATATGAAGAAAAACCATTGAAGAGAAGTGAACAACAAAATATTAACCATTGAATACACAACAAAGATTCAAAGAGGTATATTTCAATTTTTTTAAGTTAATAACAATGTCAAGTATTATTTATATTATTTATTTAAAATAATTAATTTATTTTTTTTATAATGGACAGTGTTCAAAGATTGAAGTGAGGGCAAAACTCAATAGAATTATTTTTGGGTGAGAATTGGAACAAAAAAATAATCAGGTAAATCAATAACTTTATTTTTGGTTATTATATATTTGTGTTTCTAAAATTATTTGTTATTGCTCAATAGGTTTAATATTTTTTTAAAGAAAATAATATATATGCAATTATTTTTGTTTTTTTTTTGTTAGATAGTTCAAGTTAAGTTAAAAATGTCAAAGATGAAAACAATTCACTCATTTTTCAAGAGAAAAGAGAGAATATATGATGAACAAAATTCAACTTCAGATTCTTTGAGTAATGTTCAAAATATTATTGAGCAACCTGTGACACAACTTGTTGAGCAAGATATTCAACCCCCTGCTTCCAAAATAACAAGGACTGAAATAGATCAAGTTAATATTGATACATTGATGCGTGATCCCGGAAAGCGTCCGCAAATTTGGAATTATCCTATCAATCAACAAGATAAAATCCGTAGAGCATACATAAAGTTTGGACCATATCAATTTATTATGGATGAGTACCCTCTTTTTGGTCTAGAAAGTCATCCTCGTCATTTCAAAGCTCATTGGTTTAAGAGTTTTTCTTGGCTAGAATATTCGCCAGAAGTGGATGCTGCATTTTGTCTTCCATGCTATTTATTTTCTAGAAAATCAAGTCCATTCACATCAGGAGGATTTCGCAATTGGAAAAAAGTGAATAATGGAAAGGATTGTGCATTTTTATCTCATGTGGGTAAATCTCTTAATTCTCCTCATAATATTGCTGTTAAGTCTTGTAAAGATTTGCTCATCAATTACAGCTAGCTCTTGTTGCCGCGGCTAAAGAAGTTGTTGATGTTCATGCTTTTTTCCAAAGTTTGAGTAATATTATCAATGTTGTGTGCTCTTCTTGCAAACGCAATGATGAATTACGATCTCCTTATGCAACTGAAATTTCTCATTTAGTTGCAACTAATCAAATTGAAACAGGAAGGGGAGCAAATCAAATTGGCACATTAAAAACATCAGGAGATACTAGGTGGAGCTCTCACTTCAACTCAATTTGTAGCCTTTTACGTATGTTTGGAGCAATAACTTCAGTTCTGGAAGATTTGGCTACTAATGGATCTACATATTCTCAACGTGGTGATGCTACTTATGCTCTTAAATCTTTATTATCATTTGATTTTGTTTTCATTTTGCATATAATGAAAGAAATCATGGGAATCACTGATAAACTTTGTCAAGCATTGCAACAAAAATCTCAAGACATTTTGAATGATATGCATCTGGTTTCTAGTACAAAGTCATTGATTCAACAGTTAAAAGATAGTAGTTGGGGAGCACTTTTAGAGAAAGTTAGTTCTTTCTGCAATGATCATGCTATTCAGATACCTGATATGGGTGCTTCTTTTAGTGACATAATTCGGTCTCGTCGTAAAAAGGATGTTGTCACTGTTGAACACCACTATCGTGTTGACATTTTTACTAGCGTGATAGATTTTCAATTGAAAGAGCTAAATAGTAGATTTAGTGAGCAAGCAACCGAGCTCCTCATATTGAGTACATCTTTAGATCCTAAAGATGCTTTCAAGTTATTCAGTGTTTGCAACATATGCAATCTTGCAAAGAATTTCTATTCTTTAGATTTTTCTGAGCAAGAAAAGATTCAATTGGATTATGAGTTACAACATTATGAACTTGATGTGGTTAAAACTCCAGATTTTCAGAATTTGTCTACTCTTGCTGAATTGTGTCAAAAATTGACAGAGACAGGAAAATCAAATATATATCCTTTAATTGATAGATTAATTCGTCTTGTTTTGACTCTTCCTGTGACAACAGCAACAACTGAACGGGCCTTTTCAGCTATGAAGATTATTAAAACAAGGCTTCGAAACAAGATGGAAGATGAATTTTTAGCAGATTGTATGATTGTATATATTGAAAAGGAAATTGCTTCAAAATTCACTTCAGAGATGATAATTGATGATTTTAGTTCCATGAAGCATCGTCGAGCAAGTTTAAAAATATCAAAATCTTAAAGTATGTAGTTGAACATTGACTTTTATATAATATAATAACTTTTTTTATATATATGCTACAAATCATATTTTGTTAATTTTTTGTTATATTTTATATTTAATTGGCCCCCCTCTTATAAAATTTCTGGTTCCGCCACTGGAATATACTATTCTTTTTTCTATAAAATTTAAAAGATTTTAATTGTAGTCATTGTAATTAATTTGCTTCGTTAAGTATTGATATGAAATTAAAATTGTAGTCATTGTAATTAATTTGCTTCGTTAAGTATTGATATGAAATTGAAATGCTGATATAACAAAACATGTTAAATTCGTGTTTAGTCTTGTAACGTCAGTATTTAATAGAGCAAATTAACCAAAAAAAACACTTTTAAATTTTACTAAACTAAAACAAAAAAGGAGTCACTTAAATAAAAATGTCAAAAACGTTTTTTTTTAAAGATATTTTTTAAAAATTAAAATTTAATACATATAATCAATTAAATTATATTATTTTTATTAAAATTAGATTGGATAAATCAATTTAGCAAAAAAATTAATAAATTAAATTTTAAATTAGTATAAATTAATATTTTTTATAAAAAATTACTACAATATTCCTATTATAAACATATATATATATATATATATATATTGAAAACTTTAAATTTTAACCCTATAACCATAAAAAAGAAAATGGTTAGAATTTAGAATTCTCAAAATTAATATATATAATAAGAATATTTTAGTAATTTTATATAATAGGAATATTGTAATCATTTTTTATAAAAAATAATATTAATTTAGACAAATTTAAAATTTAATTCACTATTTTTCGGTCAAATTAATTTGTCTGACTTAATTTTGACAAAAATAACATAATTTAAATGAGTATATGTGTTAAATTTTAATTATTAAAAATATCTTTAAATTGCATCTTTATGAGAACATCCCAAACAAAAAAACCTTATTTAAGTCCGCCATAAGATTATAAGTTTGTTTTCCGTCATAAATCAATCTCTTCCCACGCAACTGGATACAATACATAGAATCATTGCCAAGGAACATGAGAATAAAACAATCACTTCAACACCATTGGTGAAGCCGCTAGAAAACTAATAATGGAAATTATATATACATGTTTGCTCTTAAACTCACATCAATTAAAATGAGAAATCATATGCTCCAGGAATCCCAATCCCAATCCCAACCCCAACCCCAACCCCAATTTGCTTCTTGTATCGGATCTTGAAAGAGCATCACCAAATGGCATTGACATCAGTGTTGTTGCATCTTTAATAGATTGGAAAGATAGGAAAGCAAGGATAAACTTGTTTCGTAGAAGATAGTATGCCTCCATCACAGAAAGCATCATAGGGGTCCTTTCTAGAATTGAATCTTGACCCATTTAACAATTGTGGGTCGGCAAGAGATTGATCCACTCCAGTGAGGCTCCAAGTTTTGCTAAAATAACCATTAGTTCTAGATATTCTTCTATCAACGAAGAAGTTTGAATGAAGTCTGGAAGTCGAATCTTGAACATTAGAACCCGTCAGTGCTTCATCAGGAAAATGTGTTGGTTGCCGGGAGAGACTGGAACTTCTGGCCGGGAAGTCTAATTTTTTCTCACTTTTGCTAACATAAGCCGAGGGTTTACATGCTTTGGTGAAGTATTCGGTGTCGACTAGTCGCAGACTATTATTGAGCTCTTGTAGGAATGTCTTAGCTTGTTTGAGTGATTCAAGTACACCACTGAATTGATGAGGTTGTTCATGACAGACTAATGCATTGAGGTCATCTTTTTTGTTTCTTGAGGTCTCATTTTGGTGCAAACCACCATGAACATCAGTTGGGAAGTGATCTATTTGCTTGTAATCAGGGTAATGATAACCATATGGTTCTTGATTGTGCATATTTGAGGAATCATGATAGTCTTCTGTACTCTCATTTTGGTTCTCCTTCAGTTGGGAATGTGAATTTTCATGAGCAAAGAAATCAGAAACACTAAAAATTCGGCTCCTTTGGTTGCTGTAACCTTTTGTTCCATCAACTGACGTTTGCATCTTTTCCTTGGCCTCGGCTCTTAATATTCCTTTAAAGAAGGAAAAGTCTGTGGGTTCTGCTTTATCTATTTGCTTGGAATCAGGGTAATGAAGACCATATGGCTCTTGAAGGTGCAAATCTGAAGACTGATAGTGGCAGTTTACCAAAGTCTCATTTTGGCTCCTCTTTAGTTGAGAAGTTGAATTTTCTTGACCAAATAAATCAGAACTAAAAGGTTTGCTCTTTCGATTGTCATAAGAACCTTTTCCATCAAATGATTTTGGCATAATATCCTTCACACCAGCACCTAATAATTCTTCTAAGAAGAGAACGCGTGAGGATTCTGCTTTATCTATTAGCTTTGAATCAGGGTAATAATGACTATATGGTTCTTGACTGTGCCGATTTGAAGACTGATAGTGGCAGTTTACCGAACTCTCATTTTGGCTCCCCTTCAGTTGAGAAGTTGAATTTTCTTGACCAAATAATTCAGAACTAAAAGTTTTGCTCTTTAGATTGTCATAAGATCCTTTTCCATCAAATGATCTTGGCATAATATCCTTCACACCAGCAGCTATTAATTCTTCAAAGAAGAGAACACGTGAGGATTCTGCTTTATCTATTAGCTTGAAATCAGGGTAATAATGACTATATGGTTCTTGATTGTGCTGATTTGAAGAATGAGAATGGTAATTTTCTGGACTCTCACTTTGTTTTTCCTTTAGTTGGGAATGCAAATTTTCTCGACCAAGGAAATCATCAGAACTAAAAGTTTCGCTCCTTTGGTGGTTGTAACCTCTTGTCCCATCAAATGATTTTGGGACTCTTAAGGATCGTTCAAATAAGCAAATATCTATAGCTTCAGTGTCATCCTCTTGAGCATTTGAGTTAAGCTGAGCCTTGCTTTCATCTTTTTTCTCATACATATCAGAATGATTCCTCCAGTTATATGAGCCCTGGATTTATGACCCAAAATGTAAACTTTAGATGAATGAATATAAATAGAATAGAAGAGCAATGGGAAGCCTACTTTGAATACAAAAGATCATTTAATATACAAAGCTAATTAAAAAAAAAAATCATTTATAGATATAGCATACAATTTGAGCCATCAGGAGAATGTAATTATTACCTCAAAATTATTAAGTACATTTTACAATATTTAACGAGCAACAAACACTCATCTGATAAAATGAACTTCAATTAAGGGTTTTATTAACTTATTAACTCCAACAAACACTGTGCATAAACCTTAATAGAAATACAACCTTAGAAAAGAAAAGGGTCTCAAAAATTTAGGCAAGTGAACAACTTAAAAGTCAATTACACAAACTAACAATTTCCTAGCACCATATAAATATATTTTCACATTCCCCCTAAGCAACAAATGATAGGTCTCACGAATTATATCACACCCATCTTCCAAATCTCCATGCATGATTGCCCACTTCCATGATAGAAAAATTTGAGTAAGCAAGGAACAAAGTTATGCTATATGTTAAAGTTTATCAAATCTTTACCTATTGCCACGTGTCACCTGCCAACTCCATTTATAATAGTACCCTTAAACTTTAAAGCAGTATAAAATACAAATGATTTTTTTTATTTAAACAAATTAGAGCTTCACAATTATAGAATAGGGACAGATTGCTTTCTTCTGCACCCTACTAACTCCATATTTTAAGGAATCTCTGCCTCCAATACCATGGTCATGCCAAAAAGAAGAAGATGCAAAACCTAGTATTGTCAATGGTTACTAAAAAAAGATAAGATCCTATGAGAAGTCTGGCATGCTCAGTTTCAGCAATTTCTTTAACATTAAAATTGGATCAATGTATCCTCAAATAATATCTCAACTTCCCTACCAGTATCATATAGGCAACAACCAAACAAAAACATTTTGAAAAGAAATTAATACTATGATAAGTTAAGGTGAAGCATACTGATATGGCATAGTTATTCTCTCTAAATTTCTCTTCCAGATCAATTTGAGCTTTAGCCATTGCTTCATACTCGTCAATAGGTAGGCTCCGGTGTTCAAGTGCCTTCTCCATGTCCTTATCTCTTTCATATCCATCTGTTCCATGAATTTTGTTAGTTAAGCACGTCTCTGAATCATCATCCTCTTAATATTATGACATATTATTGGCACATCAGGCTCACCTGAGCAATTTTGAAATCCTTCAAAATAGGGCACAACTTCATTTTCTTGGCAGTCAACCTCACCAGAAATGTATCCAGGGATTGATGCTGATCTGAGAAAGATAAAACTAATTATTAACTTAACAGGCAACGGAAAAGATAAATGTCCCAAGAGAAATATAAAAGTAATTACCCAACATCATAGCCAGCTTAGTCAAAGTTTAAAATAGAATTGCAATTAAGAGCTTTCAGCCTTTGATGATTGTCTTTTCTATTATAATTATCCTTTTCTTTCTTCCAATTCAGCAGAAAAAGAATAAGTTATGAAAGTAAAAAAATATTTTCCTCACAATTTGCTCTGATCAATAATATTAATATCAATATCATGTGCATACTCATATTATCGGTCCCCATTCCACTTTACTATCACCATTGTTTAGTTTATTATTCTCACACTGTAAGTTAATATACACCCTATGTGCTGAATTTCAATTACACACAACACAACCTCCTGGATTAGACAAAAGAGATCAAACCAAATTCAACAACATAGAAATGTGAATTTAGCATTAGTTATCTTGCACAAAGGGAAAAACAAAAAAAAGGAACAATGTTATACTTATTAGTAGACCTGATAAATTAAATGGCAAGAGTACAAATTTAACGAGAGTAAAACACCAAGAGTTACCTCGTTTTTTTATGTCTTATCTTGTGAAAAGACATTCCATGGTGATGATTCTTTGAAGAAGAACTGATAGATGACCAACTGGTTTCCCTTCTATGTTTGGGATTGTTGTACTTTTTTCGAGAATGAGAAGAATCATGATGTCCTTTCCAAGGGAAACTACCATATAGTGGTGAAGAATCCGTATCAGAACTAGACAGCGCTTCTGGTCCATTCTGTCTCCCTTTTGAGCTCAAAAACCTCTCACCATTGTTTCCAGAATCATTATTCACACCATATTCACATGGTGTATCACGGCCTGATTCAGATTCAAATTCATTAGATAAATCACTTAGTCCATGATTCTCCAAAATGGCAAGAACATCTGCCGTTGCTTTCTCAGCTATCTTCCTTTGCAGAGTCACCATCTTAACTTGTTCCTCTAATTCAATGACCTGATTGGTTTTATTTTGGATAGAAAAAGAAAATGCAATTGCAAGAGAAGGCTACATTAGAATCGAGGATGCTGACGTCGAAAAAATGAAAAATCACAAAGCTAAAACCTAAGAGGATGAACCATGGAACAGCTCTTAAAGATTTGTAAAGAGAAGGTTGAGGAACCAGAAATATGCCTTTTTTTCCAGATCCTCAGCTCTCTGTCTAGCTCTTCTTGAGATGGACCGTTCGAAAAGCAACCTTCCCCGAAGGAATTCAATAGTTAATATAGTGGAATCCTCCATGAGGGAAGTTCTCCTAAGTTATGAATACATTTCTAATTAATATGGCTCAAAAGAAGATCCAATACAGAAGAACAAAACCAGCAACATTGAAAACAGCATAGTAAAACATTGGAAGCACCTTAAAATGGTGAAAATCGAATTACCTCCGATTAAGTGGATCCATCAAAGAGATTTGCACAACCATGAACAAGCTTCCAAGTTTGAAATTCAGCTGCTCATAAAAAAATAATAAAGGAATAATGAATAAGAATTCAACAGTACCAATGAAAGAGAAGCCAATTGTGCAAAAGAGAAAAGGAATGTACCTTTGAAAGGAGGAAAAGATGGTGTAGGCGAATATAAGAAGGAGAAGGGAAAAAAAAAAAAGAAAGAAAAGAAAAGTGGATGAAGAACCCTAGGTTATGCCATTCTAACCTAGGTTAATAATGAATAAGAGTTGGTTGTTTGGGGCAGCATTTGATTTTGAAGTGGTAATCTCATTCTAACCAACTCCACCTTCGACCTCTCACGACGGAGGGAAGGGAGAGAGGTACACTACCGGATCTTGCTCTTGCCCCGATCGTCATCTATTTTCTTGCGGGAAACTCTATGGTGAGATAGTAAAATTTGTCAACACATGAGGATCTGACTTGGCACAGCTGTAACAGTGCCACGTGTCCCTCGCAACTACTTCTAGATTCAGATTGTACAAGAGATTCATTCATACACTTTACTACTAAGTTCTAATTGGATTGCATCTTCAACAACTTCAATTCTTAAAACCCTTTCTTGATTGAATGAACCATGCATTACTGGGTTCGAGCCACCTCTTCTGATTTCGCTGGAACTCCTCCCCAACCTCGCAGGTAACAAACACAACACACATCTCTCTCTATTAATTTTTCGATGGATTAGGTTCAAGGAATTTTCTTTTTCTTTTTTCTTTTAGTGGACACTCTGCTGTTAACATCGGCAAATCCAAGGTTGTAGTCTTCGGTGGTCTTGTCGATAAGAAGTTCCTCTCCGACATTGCTGTCTATGACACTGGTTCCCATCCTTTTTCTCTTTGTTTTGATTTTTTTTTAATTTTTAAAAAAAGATGGTATTTTTGTTACTTTCAACAAAATTAAAGCTTGTTTTTGCTTTATTCAGAGGCCAAGCTATGGTTTACGCCAGAGTGCACAGGAAGTGGGTCAGATGATGGGCTTGTGGGTCCAAGCCCGCGGGCTTTCCATGTTGCTGTTGCCATTGATTGTCACATGTTCATCTTTGGTGGCCGTTCTGGTGGTAGAAGGTTTGTGATTTCAATGACACACTCACTTTGTTTAGCTGCTCTAAATGCGTGTGTATAATGTTTCTAATAAGCTCTGAATTCATCAGGTTAGGGGACTTTTGGGTATTGGATACTGGTATGACATCTTGTATAGTCTTTGAGTTGTGTTTCTATTGTGAGAGTTGATGTGTTTTGGGTTAATGCTTTCATTTCATGGCATAATGACACTTGTGGAACAAATGATCTGATCGTTGTTACAGATATATGGCAATGGTCTGAACTAACCAGTTTCGGTGACTTGCCTTCACCACGAGATTTTGCTGCAGCCGCTGCTGTTGGAAACCGGAAAATTGTTATGTAAGGCCTATGGCATTTGATTTTCTCGCATTCTTTTTTCTCCTTAAAAGCCATGTAATTAGATGGATTTAATGTGATGCAGGTTTGGTGGATGGGATGGAAAAAAGTGGTTGTCTGATGTTTATGTCTTGGATACAAGTATATTCCTTTTTCCCAGGCTTTCCAAATATAAATTTTATGCACCAAAAGAAAATGTTGTTATACTGTGGAAGAAAGTGGCAACATAATAACATTCTCTTATTCTCTTTTCCTGTTGTAGTATCGCTTGAGTGGATGGAGCTCTCAGTTTCTGGAACATTGCCACACCCTAGATGTGGCCACAGTGCTACCATGGTTGAAAAAAGGCTGCTTGTTTATGGCGGCAGAGGTTAAGTGGCATCGTTCTCCTCTATTAAATATTGATTTTCTTTGATGTTGAATTTTAAGGAATTTAGCCTTGTTATTCAAATTAAAGAAGAAAATAAATATAGGGGCGTGTGTAAGTGTTTTGTGTATGAAGTTATTAGCTGAAATACGTTCCCAACCCTTACTTTAACAGGAGGAGGTGGACCAATCATGGGTGATTTATGGGCCTTAAAGGGCCTTATTGAAGAAGGTGTGTATTTTCACCATCTTTATCTCGTGTCGTTCTCTGCAAGTCATCATATCTGATTATCTGTTTCTATTCAAATGTATAGTGATTAAATGGTGTTGTAATTTATTTTAATTCTCATCGGTTCTTCCATAGATTGTACTCCCTTTGATTCATAACAACTATTGCTTGACCAAGATACCTTGATTTATGTATGTACCAAATTGGTCGAGCCATAGTTATGAAACAGATGGGGTACTTTGTTTGAACTTTGAAGCAAATCCTATGGTTCCTCAAGTCGCACCTTCCTTCTCTAATCATGATACAGTTTCTCATTCTAAAAGAAATATTTAGTTCTAGGTATCTACTTATTCAGTTCGGTTATTTACTTATAGTTTGTATATGTTGTGGAGGGAAGAAAATGAAGCTCCTGGGTGGACTCAATTAAAGCTTCCGGGTCAAGCTCCTTCTCCTCGTTGTGGCCATACTGTTGTCTCTGGAGGACACTATGTAATCATATCAGCACAATCCTTTCTTGTTCTATTACAGCACAATACTTGTTAACTTCCAATGAAGCTTTTCTGATTAGAAAGAGTTTAAATTCATCGTCTGCAATTACAAAGATTAAATAATGATAGTATTATGGTTCTATCATCATATTGTTTCTGATGCGGTTCCAATTCCCCCATTCTCCCATTGGGGACTTAACTCTTTATTTGTTCCATATGAGTGATAGTTTCACCTCATTTATTTATTTATTTTGTTGGAATTATTTTGCAGTTATTGATGTTTGGAGGGCATGGGACTGGTGGATGGTTGAGCCGCTACGACATCTATTATAATGATTGCATTATTTTAGACAGAGGTGAGAAGTTTTCTATCTATATGTGTGCCTCTAGTAATGTGTTCTATTTAAATCCAGCTGGTTAATAATCTCTGGAATCATCCTTCCTTTTGATGTTAGCTTTCTGAATCTCCATGTTGATCTGTTGCCTGTTGCAGACTTGTATACATTACTACTGATGCTGCATGATTAACATTTATTTTCTGGTTGAAGAAATTTGTTTTCTATTTTTGATTTTAGATTGACTTAGTTGTTGGGTTAGGTTAATTTTTTTGCTATGCTGTTGCTTATAGTTTCGGCACAATGGAAGCGGCTACCCATTGGCAACGAACCCCCTCCTGCACGAGCATACCACTCTATGACAGTAATTGGTTCGCGGTATCTTCTAATAGGTGGCTTTGATGGAAAATCAACATACGGTGATCCATGGTGGTTGGTCCCTCAAGGTTTTCAATAGCTAATTTATTATTTGGTTTAATTGTTGATTTCTCATTTTTGAATCCATATATTTTGACTGATAAAGTATGCAAATGAAGTTAACTGATCAACTGTTTTTTATTTGGCACTGATTTCAACTGATGCAAGATTTCATCTCTCTCTCTCTCTCTCTCTCTCAGACAGAAATACTCTAATATTGGATTTTTTTTTTCTTGTTTGTTTTGTGCTTTGAAACACCCAATTGAAAGTGATCTTTTAGTAAATGCTCTTTTTTGATAGGGAATATTTTCTTAGATGCAGAAATATTTCAAGATTATACAAGTTTTAAAAGAACTGAACAGTAAAACAGTCATAGAGGCTCTAAAGTCAAACCATATCCTAATTTCCTTTTGCTTCTGTTTCATCTTCTTCAGATGACCCAATTGCAAAGAGATTAACTGCATCTCCACCTAGAAATATTCCTGAAAGTAGGGATGCTGCATCATTGAATGATGATTTTCAAAATCAGTTCAAGGTATTGGCTAAATTTGTTGCGAGTTGTGAAAGCACCCTCCATTTCTCTGTTCTAGATTTTGGAAAAAGTGTTTACACCTTCAATATTTCTTTTTCTATGTAGCCCATGATTATTATGACTTTGATGTTAATCTTTAAAATCTTGAATTTCACCTTTTAGTTCTGTTGTAAATTTTGAACACTTACACTATATGCTTTTTTCCGTCATCTTTATGGACTCATCGTTATGTCTATAGATTAATTGACTGCTGATATGCCAGGAAAGCCAGGTGGAAAAATTTCCTTTCGCAGAATTGCAAAGAAGATTGCAAATATCAGTTCCAGTGTCCAATTCTAGGCTTCCAATTGTAAGTGAATTGGAAGATAAAGAGCTTCTTGAAGTAGCATCAAGATTAATTGGAGGAAGAATTTCTACAAGTGACAAGGCAATCGAAGCACTTCGTGAGCACTGGAAGAAGTCTGATCCGAATTTAGTTAAACTCAAGGAGCTTGGACCACTTCTTCGCGACTACCAACGTCTAATTTACCGGCACTATCTGTAAGAACTATATCTTCCAAAAATTCTTTCTTTTTACTATCTTGCCCTTTAATTTTTACAAGGCTTGTTCTGCCTTTTGAACTTGACTGATGAATATTTGTTTTTGTTGTGTTTGTAACTTCAGAGAAAGAAGTGCATCTGATGCAGAACCGGGAATTGGTGAAAAAGTGATGCATCAATTTTACCATGTCAGAAATGTTTCTCAGGTGAGGTCTGCTTTTTGAGGTTTCATGTTATGTCTATCAACTCAAATGTTCTTTTCTTTCTTATTGGATATTATGGCTTCTCATTTTGAACCAACAAGAATTATGCACCTAAGACACTTCATTATATTTTCTTTCTCATTTGTCTAGTGTGCACCGATAATACTAAGTGCAAGTTACCCTTAGTAATATCACAATTTATCTATACCCCTTTTTCCCTCTCATTGATTCCCCCCTTTGATCCTATTGCAGTTGCACATGGATGATGTTCCAAAACTATTGGCAGAGTACAAACTGCTACCTGTGATGAGCATTGACAAATAGATAGTCCCACTCAATTAATGGTATCTCATTATGTATATCAGCATATGCTTGATGATTTTGTAACTGTCTCCTTGAAAACAAGGATCAACAGAGCACTGTGATGAATATGTTCTAATTTATAAGAAATGCAGAACTCTGTTGCAAGATATTCCTGAATTACTATATACTTTTTCATATATTTTGCAAATTTTGGTTATTTAGCATATATTCATAGGCGCCATTTGTGAAATATGATTATAATAAAAGAATAAACTACCATTTCTACCCACAAAAATTTAAACGCTTGACAAAATTTACTAACAAAAAAAGAAGTAAAATTATCCAAACACTACAAAATCACTTAAAATTCTGAATTACCCTCTTCCTAACTCTACTCCCCAAACATGAGTACCCCTCCCTGTATTCTTTTCATAGATTTCACCACCTCCTTCACCAACACTACCGCAACCAAGTTAGCAACATCTTTGCGTTCTTCGTGTACAACAGCAGCAATTTGCAGCTCCTTGAGAAGACGACTTTGGTGGAGATATTATTCAGATCTAGTGGCATGACGAACCGCAAGGGGAAGCAGCCGACGATAGGTGACAGTTGCGGTGATGCAGGGAATGACGCTAATTTCGTCCAGGATGGAGGTCGCGAAGCTCTTCCTCGCGGTGGACCTCGAGAGGGTAAAGAGGAGGAGAAGACAAGAAGGTTGGCGGGAGGCAGGGAGGTTGGACCTTCGATGTCTCTGAATTGGTGGCCGGCAGCTGGTCCTTCACAACGAATTCAGTTGCAGGGGAGATCTTCTCTCTAACTCCTCCCACCACACTGCCCTCTTCCTTACCTTCTTTCCTCCACCTCTGTGTTTGTCTTCTATATCTCCATTAGAGACAATTTTAGACTAAAATCCCAAAGTGGTCCCTGAAATTGGGCGAATTACCCATAATCATCCTTGACTTTCAAAATTTCCTAACAGTATCCTTCATATTCAGCTCCGGGACCCATAGTTGTCCTGCGACCCTTTTCGGCGCACAGTCAGCAAACGGAGTAATGATCTGGCACCTCCCATGCCATGCTGGAGCCAGCAACGGCTAGCTGGCAAATCTTAATTTTCTACCCAATGTGGTCTTGGTCCCATTAAAACCCTAAAAGCTAAGAATGATTATTATATGTAGTATCTCTTCTTCCCTTCTCTTTTGTCCCATAATTGTGGTCCACCATTGTAATTTAACAGAGATTTCATTGACATGTACAAAGGTGCTTTCCACATAATAAAATCAACCTGTCAGAGCCAGATCTCAGTAAAAATTTGGGGTTCAGGATGAAACTGTGATGAACTTGGTGCAGAGTTTCACAAGAAGTTGGATTTGAAGGATGAGGATGAAAGGGTAGCTGAAAATGAGAAGAAAGATTCGGACTTTGTAGCTGGTAGTGGAGAATATGGTGGTAAGGAATTGGGTGGTGAAGGTGGTTGTGCCCTCGAAAACAGGTGAAGCACAAGGGAGTGATGATAATGATGGTTGGGGTGATGATGAGGGTTATGGCTGGAATGAGAATGTGAAAGAGAGTGAGGTTGATAAGGTAAGTGGAGATTTTGATGTTGATGGTCATGGTAATGGTGATGATGAAGTAGAAGTTGAAGGTGATGAAGAAGTGGAGAAGAAGAAAGATAGAAGTAGTGGTAGAGTTCAATAGCAATATCCACTGAGGCCTGATACTGAAGATTGTGCTTTCTATCTTAAAATTGGAACTTGCAAATTTGGATTCAATTGCAAATTTAATCACCCACTTGGTAGGAGGAAGAACTAGGTATTAATTATTCTTCTATTCCTATTATCAATCTAGCACAGTGGTCTGGATTGCATGTTTGAAAATTAAGGTTGAAATTCACTTATGAATATTTATCATTTGCCCAAAATTTTTTTCCTTGTATTTTTAGCATTATATATTATATCAATGGAATGAGTAGATTGAGATAAAGGGCATTTATGCTTAGCTGAATAATAACTGGTTTGCCCTTCATCTCCAAACATTGCTTCAAAGCATCAATAAAATCTTCGTTAAATCACAATGGTGGACCACAATTATGGGACGGAGATATTACATATAATAATCATTCTTAGTTTTTAAGGTTTTAATGGGACCAGGACCACATTGGGTAGAAAATTAAGATTTGCCACGTCAGCTAGCCGTTGCTGGCTCCAGCATGGCATGAGAGGTGCCAGACCATTACTCCGTTTGCTGACTGTGCGCCGAAAAGGGTCACAGGACAACTATGGGTCTCTGAGCTGAATGTGAGAGATACTGTTAGAAAATTTTAAAAGTCAAAAACGATTATGGGTAACTCGCCCAATCTTAGAGACCACTTTAAAGTTTTAGTCTGAAATTTTACTTCTTTTTTTGCATGGTCTTTTTTTATTTCTGCATTTTTTCTTTAAAAAAAATAAAAACTTAAAATTGAATGTTGTTACATTTGTTGTTGTTGAATGATTAGATGCTAGTGACGGTGGAATTGTACCACTGCAGTTAGAAGATGAAGAGGGTAAGAGTGTTAGTGATGGTAAAAAGATAGAATTATGAGACTGAGAATTTGGCGGTGTAATGAGTGGTGATTGGGATTGACGGCGGCAAACGAAGACGAGGGTGATGGGTGGTGGTTGCTCGAAAAAGGGATAATAAATTGATGTTGAAGATTGAGAGAGAAGACGATGATAATAGTAGTAGAGACGAAAGTAATTTAAAAAATTTTGGGTAATTTTTTAGGATTTAGATAATTTTATAGTAGAAAATTAATTTTTTATAGGTATAATTTTAATTTCTATGTTTCATAAGTAAATTTGTTGTGTTTATAATTTTTGTGGGTAAAAATAATAATTTACTCGTTATAAAATAAATGTCTCTTTCAAAATATCTTAATTTTTCAATGAATCTAAAAAGTGAAAGAGACATTTATTTTAAAATGGCTCAAGAGTAAATGATTAAATTGATTCCTGAAAATCACGCCATCTCTAATTTAGTTTTCAAAAAAAGTTTTTAATCAAATTTATCCCAAAAATTTTTTTAGTTTAGTCACTTTAAGCCTTCCATTATTTTCTTCGTTGAATCGTTCACGACATTGAAACTAGGTCATTTTGATCTCTCTCACTTCCATTCACTCACAGTAATACATAAGACCCTATTTTTTCTTGTTTCTCTCACAAGAGTGAAGAGTCTCCTTCTCACTTTCTTTTCGATATTGCTGAGGAGAAAACAAAAGAAGCCTTCATTATCATCACCGTCAATTGAAGCATCCGGTGGAACATTCCTGTTTTCTCTCACAAGACTCTCCCTCTCACTTCATTTTTGACGACGCTGAGGAGAAGACGAACAAGTCATCATCATTGGCACCGATTGAAGTATCCGACACAGCGTGTTTGCAAGTTCGCCATTGAGGAGTGGCTTCAGAACAGTGATTGAAGACATGACTGACGACCATTTTTGTCATTGTTTAAGGTTTTATTTTGTTCTGCTTACTAACCTTGTGGTTAGGATTGTGCCATTGATAAAAATTTTTTTTGTTAGTATTTTTTGTTGGAACTGAAACCGATTATGGGATTAGAATTTTGCTCTTTGTTGATTTATGAAAGTTGATCAATGGTTCTATTTTTTGAATATTAAAGGAGCACTCGTTACCAATTTCTCTTATCATTGTTTATGTTTAGTGTTTGTTTTGTTATTTGGTTTTGGGGTTTGCATTTTCTTAGTGGAATTCGATTTTGGGGAAAGGAAGTTTCTTTTAATTTATCTTTAGTGAACTTTTTTTAGGATTGTACCATTATTAAGTTCTATTTCTTGTGGTGATTTTTGGATGAAATTGAAAATTAATTTTGGGGTTAGGGTTTCGTTCTAGTTGATTAAACGTTTTCAATAGCTCAAAGTTGATTAGTTCTACCACCGCGACCTCCATCTTTACCAACCATCGTGTCGGCGACCTCAAATATTGCCGTCTCAATCGCTACAACTACACTCCATAGGAAGGGGATATATATATGCAATATTTGGGATTAGGATTTGTCATTTAGGACTGATTTGACCAAATTTCATAAAGATATTGTGCTGGCTGCCAATTAGGATGTAGAGGGGTGTGCTGACATGTAACTTAATGTGCCACGTCAGCTACTCTTAACGCCATCAACGTAAAAAGTGACGGAAGGATTAACGTGACTAAACTAAAAATTTTCAGGGATGAATTTGATTAAAAAAATCTTTTGCGGATCAAATTAGAGATCGCGTAATTTTTGAGAGACTATTTACTCGCCAAATAACACAGCAAAGATACCACCGAACTATCAATCATACCTAGCGCTCATGGACATAACCTTTGATGTTGAAATTTGTTGGTAGATTTAGAATGGCCATCACAATTTCTGGCTACTCTTTGCCTCTTTCAGTTGATAAAATGTGAACAATTAGTAGTTAGTACATTGCTTGCATTGTCTTTTTTTTCTTTTCATCATAAACACAGCAACATAACAGTTTGAATAACATAAAAATGTAAGTACAATTAAATACAAGCCACTGAAATTAAACAAATCAAGCTTAATATAATAAACATAGCACCCGCATACAAATATTATTGTTTCCTTGACAATGAATCTATGGTCTTGCATAGCTCTTCCAGTTTCTTCATCCTCTGTCTTTCACTCTCAGTTAACAGCTATAAACGAAATTTGCATAACATAAAAAGACGTTAAACAGTTACCAAGAAAGTTAAAAACATAGCATCAGAACTAATTGTCTCTATAAAATCCCAATCTTAACTATATAAAACTATACCTCAACTAGTGTGGTTACAAGATGAGATTTCTCTTTGTTCTTTTCATTGAAAGCCTCCAAGGCCTCTTTATACTCTTTCTCCTATAAGTAAACCAAAGTTATTCATTATTGAGTTCTGCACATTCATGATTAAATTTTCCTTAAACTGGTAGAGTAGGATGTTATATACTAGGGGTGGACTAGTATTTATTTTGTAGCCTCAAGATCAAGAATTTTACCTTCTTCTGGTAGTTTTGTCCCAATGGCTTCAAATCTCTGATAGCCAAGTCAATCTTCTTGCGCACAATTGCAACTTCTTTCCTCAAAGGATCATCTAGCACTTCAAGCTCCTAGTACAAATCATGAAATTTGAAAACACATTGAAGATATGTGAATTATGATTAAAATTAAACACAAATAATGAAAATATATAGATTCTAATACTACATAGAGAAATATTTTATTGTACTTATTTTGGTCAATATTTACTCTATCAACAAAAAAAATTCTCCATATTGAAGAACTTACTTCCCAAATTTGTGCCAAGCGCCTCGTCTCTTCCTCGGCGCGGCCAAGTTGGAGTTCAACCTTCTCTCTCACCTCAGTCTTCTTCCTCTCAATCTCTTCCTCCTTGGATTGAAATGTGGAAATGGGCAGCTTTGAAATCTGCTCATCCTCACACTCTTCTGTGGATAGCCTTCCACTGCTTCCAATGCTCCCAAGGTTCTTCATCTTTTGCATTTCTTCTTTGTTGCAGCAAACAAGGCACCACATATGCTCCCACATCAACTCACTCCAACAACTCCAATGTGTTTATCTATCAAACGAAGACGCTTGTTTTGCTTTTGCTTTTGCTTCTGCTTCAATTTTCTTTCTGTCCCTCTCAACAAACTATATCCTTCTCTTGACTTCTAAAAGCAGCAAAAGGACAGCACTAGCCTTTCTTCGAATCTGTTTCTGTAACAGACAACATATTAGATTCATAAGAAGAATATTATTTCCTTGCTATATAGCTATAGTCAAGTACTTTAACTAGTAATTGTTTCAAGACACAAAATAGAAAGAGCTTTGATGAAAAAAATTGTCTCCGCTATTTCCACATTTTAAATGGATAAAAAGTATATATAAGGAAAAAAAAAATCTCTTTTCTATCTCCTACTCCAAGAAATATCTGCTGAATTTTTTAGATATAAGGACAATGAATGTGAATTGCTAAAATATTGGTCAATTTTGTCATTTACTAAGATACAATAGTGCGATTTGTCAAATTAAATTTACGGTGAATTTTTATTTTTTTATTTTTTTTGTGTGTATGTAAAAGTCTGAAAATACAAAATTGTTAGGGGCTTGAAAAAAATTAAATAAATATAAATAGTCATATATTTTTAAAATAAAAAATAGAGAAAGAAAATCATTGAGTGACTTTTTCCAAATATTTGCATAATTTAAAATTATAAAAAATGAAAATAGGAGGACTGATTTTCAACGGATAAAATGCGCTCATATAAAGGGATTACACCATTATTGTTCCATGTATCCGCTATCATTATCACTATTATATTTAAAAAAAAAAGCCATATATATTTGATGATGTTTTATATTTCTATGGCAAGATATTCTCTACACACGCATAGAGCCACTAATCATTGCCAGCCAAAATTTTAGCAGTGAATCTGGATTTAGTGTTGATATTACAGCCACAATGAGCATACACTTGATGGTGGATTATGATGAGGATTGTATTGTATGTGTATATTTTACAATCTTTTGCTTTTTCCAAAAGGCACTTGCAATCTTATGTTCAAAGCCTGAGAATGGGGCAATGGAGACTGAAGAAGGAAGTAATCTCAATCTGCATGTTCTGGTACCAACTTATGCATTCCTTCAAGCAAAAGATATATCTATACATGTATTTATGGAAGTTGGTACGTTTTATTTGTGGTTAATAATTTATAATCTTAGTTGAATTAATTAACTGTGTGTGTCAAAGCTCTAAATTGAACTCTTATAGAAAAAGGAAAATGTTTCATTTCTATAAATTGGGAAGAGCAATAATGTATTCCTATATAAGTGAGAGTATTTATCTATCTATTGTTATTATATAAAAGTTAATATTACTTTTTTTACATTGAATTTAAGCCATATTTTTTCTTCTAATGATACCACGTCATCAATTTTGATTACTTGACAAAACTTTAGAAATTAGGTGGTTATTCTAATAAAGATTTCATGATTATTATCATGTGAAGATATTTTTTTTAAAGATATATTTTTTATGGCATAAAAGAATTTTATACCTGGAGTACATTATGTTCTCTTGGAGTATATTATGTCAAGACACCAAAGGAATTTTTCAATCGAGATGTTAAATAAAATTTATCTAATGGGTAAAGGAGAGAAAGAAAACAATTAAGAGAGGAAGAAGTTTCAACGCACTGGTAACTGCTGTTCATAGAGAAGGTGGTTTGAGAAAATGATGTCGCCGGTATTCCTCCTCCAATAATATCGCCTGAGACAGAATTTCTCCAGGTTCCTGGCGTTGGTCCTCAAAGACTAAAGCATTTCGCGCCAACCAAATCTACCATAGAAGGTAAGCCACCTGAGCACTTCTGATTCTGAAATTGGGTTTGGATTTCTCAACTTCCATGAATTGACTCCACCAATCCCAAGCTTTTAGGTTAGGATTGCGGAAAATAGTGCTAGCTACTGGGGAGCTGTTCCAAATTTGAAGAACTTCTGGGCAGAAGACAATGGCATGCATCGGTGTCTTCGGCGCCGATTGACAGCGGGGTCAAAGGCTACTAACTTGTGGTAATTTCTCGTTCAATTTTGCTTTAACTGCAATGTCTTCATGGGCTAATCTCCAAGTAAATAATTTGACCTTTGGTGTTACTCTCATTTTCCATAAGATTTTTCACATTTCTGAGTCTGCATATTGGGGATGGAGTGAATTCACTGGAGGTGAAAGAATTGGTATGCTATACTATACCCAGATTTTACTGAGTACTCCCCTGAGTTATTATTGCACCATATAATCTAGTCTTCCTCTTCTGTGATAGGAATTTGTTGAATTTGCTGAGCTGTGTCTAGTGGAAAGGCTTCCATAAGGAGTTGGTGATTTCATTCTCCCTCGGCTATGATTAGCTGTCTAACCCAGGTAAGCGATTCATCTCTGCATTCATTAACTGCAATGCGAAATGGTGGTTGGTCCCCAAACCATGGGTGTTTTCTCTGATTCTGATAGATCCCTGAATTGAAACTTTGTACTTATTCCTTCCAAAAGACTCTGCAAAGCCCAGGATGGTCGATTTCCTGGTTTGGCTTCTGGATAGGAACTATATCTGAAGTATTTATTCTTGAAGATTTTGTAGAAAAGAGAATGTGGTTTAGTCATCAGCCTCCATCCTTGTTTAGCTAACATGGCTAGGTTGAATGCTTTTAGGTTCTTAAACTCCATGCCCCTGAAATTCTTTTCTCTGGTCATAGTGTCCCAACTAATCCATTGCATCTTCTTTTCATTCTGTTTCTGTCTCCACCAAAATTGCATTATCATTCAGTGCAGTTCATCCAAGAGGATATCTGAGAGTTTGAAACAGCCCAAAGTATAAATTGGTATAGCTGAACCCACTGCTTTGATCAACACCTCCCTTCCACTAGCAGATAGAAATGATTTTTTCCAATGCGAGAGCTTCTTCGTCACCTTTTCTTTTATAAAAGCAAATGTTTCTTTTTTGGATCTGTGTACTATGGAGGGTAGCCCCAAATATTTATCCTGCGTCCCAATATTTGGGACTTCCAAAGATGCCGCTAGTTCAGTTCTGAAGGGTAAATGGGTATTTTTGCTGAAAAACACAGCAAACTTGGAGAAATTAATTTGTTGTCCACTTAGTCTACCATATAGTTGGAGAATTTGGGATAGATTAGAGCAGTTGTATTGGGTAGCTTTACAAAATAGCAGTGAATCATCGGCAAATAGGAGATGATGAATAGTCGGACATCTATTGTTCAATCGCAGTCCTTAAAAGAGGTTATTCTGTTCTCCTTTGTGGAGCAGATAGGATAGACCCTCTGCGCAGAAAAGAAATAGATATGGTGAGAGGGGGTCTCCTTGTCTGAGACCCCTACTTGGTTTGAAAAAAACCAGTTGGTGTACCATTCACAATAACAGAATAGGATAAAGTAGAGACACAAGCCTTCATCCATTCAATCCACTTTGAGCAAAATCCCAACTTCTTCATAATAAACCACACAAAACTCCATTCCACCCTATCATATGCCTTACTCATATCAACCTTTATCGCCATGTCGTTTTCTCCATGGGTTTTATTCTTTAGAAAATGCATGCATTCATGAGCTACAAGAATGTTGTCACTAATGAGTCTTCCCCGAATAAAAGCACTCTGATTGTCGCTTATTAACATACTCATAAAAGGTTGAAGTCGATGAACTAGAACTTTTGAGATAATTTTGTAGAAGACTGTGCTGAGACTGATTGGTCGAATTTGATTCATAGAAGTAGCTTGAGTCACTTTAGGTATCAAACAAATTTGGGTGTGGTTAAATCCCTTTAGAATGCTGCTGCCACTAAAAAACTTCTCACAGCCTTGCATACATCCCCTCTAATCCTGTCCCAATAGAATTGATAAAATTTTGCGGTGAATCCGTCGTCTCCTGAGGCGGCTTCTGCATTAATGGAAAATGTAGCCCTTTTAATTTCATCATTTGAGACTGGTTTAGTTAGACTCCTATTCATTTCAGAAGAAACTTTTACTCTAAGTTCGGTGAAAAATTGAGAGGGATCTTCTGGATTATTGCTTTCAAATAGATCAACAAAAAACCTCTGTGCCTTGTCGCCAATTGCCTCGGGTGTGATGCACCAATTCCCCTCTTCATCCTCTAATTTCCATATCTTGTTTCTTCTGTTTCTGGACTGGTTTTTTGCATGAAAAAACTTGGTATTTTGATCTCTCCATTTTAGCCGGCTCACTCTTGATTTTTCTTTCCAGTAGCGTTCCTCACTAATGTGGGCGGCAGCTAGTTCATCTTCTAATAATAGAAACTATTATTTGTCTGCTGTTGTTGGGTTTGCCTTGGCCACTAATAATAGTGCTTTCAGCTCGTCTATCTTCTTTTTAGAGTTACTTGTTCCAGCTGATTGTCATTTAACTAGTTCATGTCTGCACTTTTTTAATTTCTAAAACAGTTGGTACATTGATGAACCTGGAAAAGAAGTCAGCCATGCCTCAGATACAATTTTATCAACCTCTGCCATTCCACACCATCTCTCTTAAAATCTAAAGGGCAAGATATTTTGACTATTGGATGATAAATTATAAGGCTTGATTTTTACATATTATAAAAGTTTTATCTTTATTTAAAATATGGCTAAACAAATAGGTCACACTGCGAATGAGTTATAACTCAAATGGCATAGTCTCTCCATACTCACTTAAGAGATCATGAATTCGAATCTCTCTATCTTTGGTAAAAAAAACAAATAGATTACAATTTTTAAATAAAGATCATCATAAAAAGATGTTTTTGACATCTTCATTATAATAGTTGCCTAAAAATTAACCAATCAACTTTTAGTAAAATATTAAAAAAATATTAAAACCATAACTCGCATGCATCATTAATTAATTTATGGGCAAATCACTTAATTAAGCCATGATGAGAAAATTTTTACACAAATTCGTCAAATCAAAATCTGGTTCATGAATCAACTAATGCACGTTTATGTATAGTTCGAACCAGCTAAATTTGAACTCCATTTACAAATAATTCGAATCACCTGGATTCGAATTATACACACACGCACACACACTAATTCGAACCAACCGAGTTCGAATTACACAGGGTGATTAATAATTTACTAAAAAAATTATTAAAAAAATTAATGATTTAAAATTAAAAAATATATATTTCATTTCATACATTAAAAAAAAGTTAACAAAATATTTAATTACGAGACTTCTTTCAAATATAAATGAGCTATCAATTCGAATTCCATACAATATTCTTTTGTCCATTTTTAATAGCTTATGAATATTTTTTAATAAATTTTTTAAATAAATTTATTTAAATTATACGACAAAAAATATTTTATTCTATGCAAAGTAATTAAAAAATGGCTTAAAAAATGTTAGGAGTACTATAAAAATTTGTAATGTTCTAGTGACTTAGGTAAATACATGCATGTACTTAAATTTTAAGTAAAATACTCTACATAGTCAATAATAATTTAGAAATGAAAGAAAATATTTTATTTCAGACAAAACAATTAAAAAATATCTTTTATTCTATACAAAATCATTTTAAAAAAATGAATTAAAAGATGTTATGAGTACTATAAAAGTTTGTAATATTCTAGTGATTTAGGTAAATACATGATAAAAATATATGGGTAAAAAACCCAAATGAGCCAAGCACCGCTCAATATAACCTAAATCAGTCAAATCAAACATTTATACCTGAATCCGCCAGGAACAATTTTAATATAAGTCGAATCAATAAGATTTGAATTAATTTAACACGTAATTCGAATTGAATAAATTCGAACTACTCTCACAAACAACTACAAGCTAATTCGAATCAATTCAGATCGAATTAAGCATGCAATCCACCCTAGTAATTCGAAACAAATAATTTCGAATTATAAAAGTGTAATTCGAGTGATGTTAACTCGAATTACATGGAGAAGAACACGAGAGAGAGGTTCGAATCTAATTGATTCGAATTAGGTGAAATTCGTGTTGCATAGTAATTCGAATCAAGTTGATTCGAATTACAAGGGGTTCGGCTATATAAGGAGTTCGGACCAAGTTCATTCGAATCACTTTTTCATTCTCCAACCCCACCAAATCCCAGAGAAAACGACCAATATTCGGTCCGAGTAAGACCAGAGCGGCATTTTTAGTCGATGGGGGACGATCCAGGCAGGCTTTATCGTTTGGATGGAGTTGCGCATATCACCGGTGTGATCAACGATGAGGTTAGTGGTTTATGATGTTGCGCTGTTGATTGTGTTTTTTATTAGTGGTTGATGAAAGCGGCTTATGATAATGGTATTTGTAAATGGTTTTTGATAATGGTTTATGTTACTGTTAGTGGTTTAGGATAGTGGTTTAGGATAGTGGTGTAGGCTAGTGGTTTTTGTTAATGGTTTCTTATAGCGGTTTATTTTAGTGTTGGCGGTTTAAGTAAGTGGTTTAGGCCAGTGGTTTTTGTTAGAAGATTTTGTAATGGTTTTTTGTAAGCGGTTTTCGTGAATGGTTTTGGATGGTGGTTTTAGTGATGGTTAGCGGTTAAGGGTAGTGGTTTAGGTTGGTGGTTTAGGCTAGTGGACCATGTTAATGGTTTTTTATAGCGGTTTATTTTAGTGTTAGCGGTTTTTAGCAAGTGGTTTTAGTGAATGGTTTTGGATAGTGGTTTTAGTGAATGGTTTTGGATAGTGGTTTTAGTGAATGGTTTTGGATAGTGGTTTTAGTGAATGGTTTTGTATAGTGGTTTTAGTGAAATTTTTTTTTGTAAGCGGTTTTTGAGAATGGTTTTGGATAGTGGTTTTAGTCATGGGTTTAGGTTTAGGGTAGTTGTTTATGATAGGGGTTTTTAGTTATTAAATTGTTTTTGATAATTGTCTTTGATAATGGTTTTTGTGTATAATATGTTGGTCGCTAGTTTCATATATGTTATGTTGAAGCATTTATTTACTGCATCCCTATGAAATATATTGTTGATGTTACTGGTTTGTGCATGTATTCTAATTATGCGGTTTATGTGCTGGCCAGCCTCATCGTTGCATATCCAGCGTTAGGCGGCAGCAGGGGATGCGTCTTGATGAGAGGTACGTTCCGTACTTGCAGATGGCCGGATTGTACCATCTTGCGAGACTGAACGACAGATGGTTCCGACTAGACGAGCCCCTAGTCAGTGCATTCGTCGAGAGGTGGCGGCCTGAGACGCACACCTTCCACATGCCGTTCGGTGAGTGCACCATCACGCTTCAGGACGTCGCATACCAGCTGGGGTTGCCAGTGGACGGAGATTACGTTAGTGGTTGCCTGACAGACTTCCACCTTTACATTGAGGGTGGGAGGCCAGCTTGGCAGTGGTTCCATGAGTTGCTCGGTGTTGTACCTCCCGAGAACCAGGTGCAGAAATTCGCAGTTAACTGCACCTGGTTTCAGGAGACCTTTGGAGAGTGTCCAGACGGGGCTGATGAGGAGACAGTTAGGCGCTTTGCCTGTGCCTATGTCATGTTGTTATATTTATATTATGTACCTTCTTTGTTGGTTATCAGTGTTATGTTATGTACTTTGTCGTTATTTACTTTGATGTTTTGTTATGTACTTTGATGTTATGTTATGTTATGTATTTTGATGTTATTTACTCTGATGTTAATTTATGTACTTTGATGTTATGTTATGTATTATCGGTCATGATAGTGTTGTTTATTTTAGTTATTAAATTCCTTTTTTAGAAAGACATTCAACATACATATGTGGTACGAATAACAAGATTCATGACTTATAGAATTCAACTTAGTTCCAAGGAGTACAATGGTTGCTAATTGAAGTAAAATACATATGCTGATAAGTAAGAAATAAAAACAGACAAACCAAATCTCCTATTAATTCCCAGCAATCCCGCTTGGGCCTGCGGCTTGTGGACAACTACGACGGGTGTGTCCTGGCTGCCTGCAGAGGCCACACCTCTTTGGGCGGTTCGGATCTGCATCATCCATGTTGGTGCGAATCGTGTGGACCTAGGACGACCTTCCCTCGCACGCCTCATATTCGGATCCGGTATAACGGTAGGCCCGGCATAAGGTGGCCAGAAACCCTCCGGAATGAGAGGTGTAAATCCCATCTGATAGACACCGAAAACGGAACTAAGCCGATATACCTGGTGGACATAAGGCTGCCACGTAAGACGTGAATAAGCACAGCAAGCCAGTGTGTGAGGACACGGGAAATGAAGTGCTTGGAAGTATCCACAATCACAAGTCTTAGACCCGAGTGAGACCCTGTACGTACCAAGTGAGAATGAACCTGTCGGAGTTGTCTCAGCCACGGTGTACTCCGAGTTATCCCTGTCGTAAACAGTCACCGTGAAGCACCTGGCTGTCTTCAGGTTGGCCTCGATACACTTTACTAGGTATTGACTGAATTGTTGTCCAGTACCCATCTGAGCCTCGGCCTCCCTACCCTTACGGACAAATAGCTCAGCAAGCCTTCCGTATGTGGCCTTCACCAGCGAGCAAACAGGGAGGTTTCTTACCCCCTTCAGGATTGAGTTGACACACTCCGAAATATTTGTCGTCATGTGCCCGAATCTCCGACCCTCATCACAGTACTGTGTCCACAACGAATACTCAATTCGGTTCGCCCAGTCACACATTGCCTGATTCTCAGAGCGCAGAATGTCAAACCAGTAGTCGAACTCCACTTCGGTCTTCGCATATGCAGCGTTAACGAGAAGCCTCCGGGCATCTTTTCCCTTGAACGTCAGTGCAAAATTCGCTGCAACGTGTCGAATGCAGAACGCCCGGTATGCAGCTGGGGGTAGCCATCCCCCATCCGGAGCCTCAAGGGATGCCTTGATGCCGTTATGCCTATCTGAAATAACTAACAGACCCGGCTGAGGTGTGACGTGCTCATGGAGGTGGGAAAGAAAGAAAGACCATGACTCTGCATTCTCACCCTCAACTAGTGCAAATGCCACGGGGAGTATGTTGGAGTTTCCGTCCTGTGCAATCGCGACTAGCAACGTTCCCCCGTACTTCCCATATAGATGGGTGCCGTCAATACTCACCAACGGCTTGCAATGACGGAATGCCTCGATACAAGGGGGGAAAGTCCAGAACAGCCTATGAAAATAAGCCTGAGACTCGTCAAGCTGTCCCCCAACTCGAACAGGGCAAGTCCTGAGGACGGCTACTGTGCCAGGCATTGTCAGCTGAACTCCTAAAACCCACCTAGGGAGCTCGTTGTACGACTCGTCCCAGTCCCCATATATGACGGCAACGGCCTTCTGCTTCGCCATCCATACCCTCCTGTACGTTGGCCTGAACCCAAAGTGTGCGGCCGTGGCATTTTGAAGCACCTTGATATTGACAGCGGCATCAGCCCTAACCATCGGCATAATGAATGTGGCTATCACATGGTAGTCCAGACTCCTATGGTCGCTGGAGATGGAGGTGGCGAGACAGGTATGCGGTCCGTTGTACCGCTTCACTTCCCAGATACCCTTCCGCTGTCGGAGACTCAACCTAATCAGCCATGTGCACCCATTCCCAAACTCAGAACACTTTCCCACATACATGCGGTAGTCTGACTCAACGACCTTGTACTGGACCCCTCGGCGGATGCTGTACGTCTTCACACTCAACAGCGCCTCATCTTTATCCTGAAATTGTTGGCCAACCTGGAACTCGGTCATACCGGCAGACCCCTTGGTATCTCTAGCCCCAAATCCACAGGCCTGCACAGCATTTTCGTCCTGCCGCATGGCATCCAAGTCTAACACGGAAAAATGGGGTGGATACTGCTGTGTGCCAGAACTAGATCTACCTGTAGCCCTTCTCGGACCAGTAGTTCCAAGATCATCGCCGCTATCATCAGTGATCATATCCGGCTCGACGTCATCGTCATCTGGATCATCAAACAAACCATCACCAACACCGGCCGGTGTAGGACAATGCACTTCGGTGGGAAGATGTTCCCCAAATCGAACCTCGTCTCCAATATTGCCGCTCAGATCCACGGCAAACGAAGGGGAGGCAACAGGATGCATCAGTGGATCATACACAGGAACAGAGGATGAAGCAACCGCAGGTCTCGAGCTCGAGCCGGCAACCGCGGCTAATGACTTAAGAGTATAATTCGAATCGATTTTATTCGAATTATATAAAAAATTGTTCTGGTTGAATGGTGTCTAGGATTTCATTTTGGCTGATTTACGTAAACGTTTCACTCCTATGGCTTAAACACGTTTTTTGCCCAAAATATATTTTCTTTAATTTCTAAAATTATTATTGACTATGTAGAGTATTTCTTTAATGTTCTAAGTCAGTAGGACATTACAAATTTTTATAGTACTCCTAACATCTTTTAAGCTATTTTTTAAATTATTTTACATAGAATAAATTTTTTTTGTGGTATAGTTTAAATAAATTTATTAAAAAATATTCATGATAATTTTTTAATAAAATTATTTAAATTAGACGGTGAGATATTACATGATTCGAATTATGTATTGGAAAGTTCGAATCACTCTGATTCAAATTATATGGTGAGCAATTCGAATTCTATACAATACTCTTCTGCCCATTCTTGATAGCTCATAAATATTTTTTAATAAATTTATTAAAATTATACTACAAAAAAAATTTTATTTTATACAAAATAATTTAAAAAATAGCTTAAAAGATGTTAGAAGTACTATAAAAATTTGTAATGTCCTAATGAGTTAGGGATGTCAATGGGGCGGGGCGGGGCGGTGCGGGGCGGGGGCGGGGGATGCTTCCCTACTCCCCGTCCCCGCCCCCAGAATTAATCCCCGTCCCCGCCCCATTCCCCGTCATGGGGGGATAATTGTCCCCATCCCCGTTCCCCGCATTCCCCGCGTTCCCCGCGGGGCCCCATTCCCCATCTCCCTATATTTAACATTCATATGAAATTATAGTAAAAAATATCAAAAAAATAAAAAAACAAACTAAAAAATATTATTACAAACACACAAACATATCTTATCTAAGATTATAAGTCCAGAAATACAACATAGCAAATCATAGTCCATAAAATAAAATCTTAAAATGCAACTTCCATTATAAAGAAAGCAATAAAACAAAGTCTTTAACATCAAATATTCTTTCATTGTCGGCATAAAACTTCCAACAAACATCTCCATGTTCTCTGTTAAAACAATAGAGACAAATATGTTAACATATAGTGACGATAATGGAAGCAAACACGCAGACGCAGAAGTGGAGAGGAGAAGGACGCCGTGCCTGAGGAGAGAGAACGACGCGGTGAAGCTGCTAGGGTGACGGCGCAAGAGTGACCGGTGGCTAGCTGTGAGGGTTTTGAAGTTTGAACAAAGTGGAGAGTGAGTGAGTGACTGGAGTCTGGAGAGTTGGGGTTTGGATGAGAATAGAGAGTTAGAGAGGGCGCAACAACAAAGGTGAGAAGGGAATATAGGGTTAAGATTTTTTAATGGGTGAGATTACTAAAATACCCCCTATGTTAGAAATAAAGTAAGAGTATTTAAATAAGTTTAACAATTCGAGGAATTATCGGGGATGGGGCGGGGATCCCCGCTCGGGTCCCCGCGCCTGTCTCGGGAGAATTTTGCTCCCCATCCCCATCCCCACGGGAAAAATTCCCCACCATCGGGGCCCCATTTGGGGCGGTCCCCGCGGGGATCCCCGCCTGCTGGGGATTTTTGACACCCCTAACTAATGACTCAGGACATTAAAGAAATACTCTATATGGTCACTAATAATTTAGAAATTAAAGAAAAAATATTATTATCATGTATTTGCCTAAATCACTAGAATATTACAAACTTTTATAGTATTCACAACATCTTTTAAGCCATTTTTTTAAAATTATTTTGTATAGAATAAAATATATTTTTTAATTATTTTGTATGGAATAAAATATTTTCTTTCATTTCTAAATTATTATTCACTATGTAGAGTATTTTATTTAAAATTTTGAGTACATGCATGTATTTACCTAAGTCACTAGAACATTACAAATTTTTATAGTACTCCTAACATTTTTTAAGCCATTTTTTTAAATTGTTTTGCATAGAATAAAATCTTTTTGTCATATAATTTAAATAAATTTATTTAAAAAATTTATTAAAAAATATTCATGAGCTATTAAAAATGGACAAAAGAGTATTGTATGAAATTCGAATTGATAGCTTATTAATATTTGAAAGTAGTTAAATATTTTGTTAGCTTTTTTTTTAATGTATGAAATAAAAATATATTTTTTAATTTTTAAATTATTAATTTTTTTAATAAATTTTTTAATAATTTTTTTTAATAAATTATTAAATTTTTAACAGCATAATTCTAATTATACCATGAATAATTCGAATCAGTCAAATTCGAATTACTTGGAAAGACACGTGGGTGTAGTTCGAATCATCCTAATTCGAATTAGTGTGTGTGCGTGTGTGTATAGTTCGAAGTGATTCGAATTATATGTAAATGGAGTTCGAATTTAGCTGGTTCGAACTATATATAAACTTGCATTGGTTGATTCATGAACCTGATTTTTGTTTGACGAATTTGTGTAAAAAATTTTTCACCTTGGCTTATTTGAGTTTTTTGCCCTTAATTTATTATTCAATAAAAATAGAAAACATTAATTAAATATAATAAACATCTATATTAAAAGTATCATAAATAAATTTTAAATTACAAAATATTTAAATTTCATCCTATTTGACCTACTTATATATCATACATAAGACTTTTACTACTATTACTTTATTTCACAATTCATTATTTATCTATGAAAAATATTTACACAAATAAATGAAGATGAGCTTATCTACTTAGAAATGATTCTATTAGATGATTAGGTACAAAATAAAATTATTTATTGTATTTTTAAAATAAATTTACCTAAAAAACACTCTTATTACTTTTATTCTTTATAATTTTTTTAAGTTTTTGTATACTTTATATATAATTATATTTTAAAATCCTTCTAATTATAATTATTTTAATATGTTATTTAAATAAAAAAAATCAAATTTGATCTTTTTCAATACTATTTTGAGTTTGTATCACTTAAGATATTGTCTGATAGAGTGAATTTTAAAAAAATATTAATGGATATTTTTGCTTTATGCTATTTAAATTATTCTTATTAAAAATAATTTATTCAATATATATATACATAGGACAATAAATATTCTAAGAAATTTTATTCTTACTATTATAAATACCATTAAAAATCTGTATGCAATAGGAGAAGAAAAATAAGTAGATGTAAAAAAAATCTACAAAAAATATAAAAAATAAAATTTGTGTGCTACAACATAAAAATTATTACAAATTTAAATTATAAAAAATTCTATCAAATTCCATCAAATTATACTTATCATAAATTTTTTTATCAAATTATATATTAAGGTTAAGTATAATTTTGGTCCCTAACGTAGAGTTTGAAAATTTATTTCGTCCCCAACCTTTTTTTCGCTACAAAATAGTCCTAAAGTTTCAGTTTGTTTTAAAATTGTCTTTTTTTACCAAATTTTTTATTTTTATTACCAAATTACCCCAACTAAAAAAATTATAAAATAAAATAAAATAAAAAAAGAAAGAAAGGGACGGGGGAGGAAGAGAATCCGGGGGGGAGGGTGTTGTTTCCAGAGAAGAGGGGGAAGGGGGAAGAGGCTCCACGCCGCCGCAACTGCTTCTCGCCGCCGCCGCTACTCCTTTCTTCCTCAGCACATACACTAATGGCAAGAGAGGAGAGAGCAGAGGGAGAGAAAGAGAAGAGAGGAACGAAGTCCTCCATAGCGCCGCCGACCACCACAGCGCCCTCCTCGTGGCGATTTGTAGCCCGCCAACATCGCATCGTCGTTCACCGCCGCAGCCCCTCCTCCCCCACCACCGCCGCAATCCTTTCCCTCTGTTTCAATTTTTTATTTCTTTTTTCTTTTTTCAGATTTAAAGGATTCTATTGTTGTTGTTGATGATGCTTCTGGTTACTTCTGTTTATTTCTTTTATTCCATTGTTGTTGTTGATGTTTTGCTTGCTTCTACCTGCTTCTGTTTTTGCTTCTGTTTCTGCTTTTGGTTCTTTTTTGTTGTCACTCTGATTTCATTATCCATTGTTATTGTTGTTGTTATTCTGCTGATTGTTGTTGTTTGATTGGTGTTATTCTGCTTTTGGTTTCTACTTTTGCCTGCTTCTATTTCTGCGTTTGCGCTCTTGCTTCTGCTTAATGTTGACGAAAAAGAAGGGAGGGATGGGTATTTTCGTTCGAAGGACAATTTTAAAAGTAAGGTAAACCTTTGGGACCATTTTGTAACGAAAAAAAGGCCAGGAACGAAATAAATTTTCAACCTTTATGTTAGGGACTAAAATTGTACTTAACCCTTATAAATTAGAGTAAACACCCAATCCGGTCCCTGTCCAATTTTCATAAGGACAAAGCGATCCCTGTCCAAAAAAAAGGTACGTTCCGGTCCATGTCTTTGCATTCCGTGAGACATAGCGGTCCTTCTGTGCCTTCCGGCGTTGAAAACAACCGGAATAAGCATACGTGTCACTTAACGGTGATGAGCTGGCTGCTAAGTGTCCTTGAAGTGCCAAGCTGTCAATTTAAAAATGGACAGGGGTCGATCTGTCCCTTTTTCCCAAATAAAAATGCTGTCGTTTTGTGTGGGATGGGAGGTTCAAATGCTGCGTTGCTTCACTATATACTCTGAAAATGTATCACTGTGTTCAACTGTAAACCCTAGAACAGCATGGTTCATAGTGAAGAACGTGGATCGACATCAAATCGGCGAAGTGGGAGAGATGAAAACGAATCAAGTTGGAGTTTGAATGTTACTGGGAGTGTGGGATCAAGGTGGAAGAAGAAGTGGGTTGCCCCAGAGTGTAATTGTGGAATTTATGCAATTTTGTTCATGTCTGGAACCGATATGAACCCAAACAGACTATTCTTTCGAGCCCATATTTCAAAGTAGGTTTATTAACATTTAAAATTTTGTTCACTTTGTTTCTCATTGATGGTCATACTTCAAGGTAGGTTTATCAAGAATTAAAATTATGTTCATTCTGTTTTTCAATAGATTCATAATAAAGAATATTATTTTGTAGACTCCAACACCTCATTGCAAATACTTTTATTGGCTTGATGATTATGTTGCATCATTCAATGAGGATGCTGCGAAGACTCTTTTGTTCGGAGGTTTGAAGCTGAATCAGAATCATAAAGAAGATCATTCTTCTGCAGATGATAACAAAGTTAGGGAGCTAGAGGAAAGATTGGTTGGCTTAGAAATTGATTTGAAGAAAGCTAGATTGAATTTTAGTCAAATTAGATGCAGTAGTGTTGGATGTGTTATGTTGGCATTTGTTGCTGGAATTTTAGTTAGAAACCTGTTTAGTGGTGTAGTTTAGATAGATCAAATGTTACTTCTGGAGTACTGTGAAACATGGTGATCTTGGTTGTTAAGTTGGTTAGGGTATGGCATTTGTTGCTATTGATCACTTTTGATAAATGAATATAAATATAATTAAGCTGGTTTTGTTTTTATATGTTCGTTTATTCAATTTTAAAGACTGCAGTAGTATACATGATTTTGTAATAAAATAAGGCATTATGAATTTGTTGAAGAAAGTAAGAAGCCATCTGTTGAAAATTGAAACTTAAGACATGATACCATAATAATAGAATAAGGGAATCATCATAACAGCCCTTAATAATATAGTTATCCAAAAGAGTATTCAACCAACTATATCACTGGTTGCATGTCTTAGCATCTAGTTATATAATAACAAAAGTAAGGGCAACACAAGGTCCCTAATCAACATAGTTGTCGTAGAAAGTAATCTGATAACCAAAATAAACACAGTGCCCACAAGTTATTGTCCAAATTATCTTTTCTTCCTAGTTCCAAACTTTTAAACTATATCAACTACTCAATTCTTGTCAGGAGGCCTAATCCCTAGAGTGGGGATGAACTTAAAAAGTCTTAATGCAGTTCCTGATGTTGCTGCAGCCATGGTCTCAGCTGATACTCCTGTTGATACACCTTGATTTGTTGGAGCAGTAGGTCTCACAATTGGTTGCTTCTCCCTAAAGCATGGTGCAGAGTTGGTGTTGAATTTTGTTGCAGGCTATCCTCAGAGAAGATCATAGCAAAGGTCATAATTAAATTAAATAGAGATTACTAATTTAACTTAGGACCATGTTTTACCTCATCTGCTTGGGGTGCAGACTGGGAGACATTAATTTCCTCCCCTTGACCATGGTTCACTGATTGTCCTGTTGCAGATGTTTTGGATTTCTTCTTTTTGTTCTTTTTTGCCTTAGCCTACCATAAATCGTAACTGTTAGGATAACAAATAAATTAGTGTTATGCCAAATAAAGACCCTAAATTAGCATAAACTCACAGCAGCATCTAATGTAGTTTCCTCAGCATGGGCAGTTGACTTGTTCTATCCTGTTTGTTGAACCTGTTTAATTATTAAATCACAAGATTGGAACACAAGAAGGCTCAACTAATTAGGACACTTAATTCCTTAACTATATATATATATATAAGACAGTTAGCATATTAAATATATTTTGAAAGTGAGTCATCACTTGTTGGATTATACCTGCTGAGTGTTAGCTTGGCTTGACTCTACAAATTGCAAAGGCACTTTCTTTGCCCTTCTCTCTTTCTTTGTCATAGGTTTTCAATTCGGGTCTTGAGGTGCATTAGTACAAGTCTTGTAGTAGTGTCCTAGCTTACCACACTTAGAGCAAGTGACCTGAAAGGTTTTTCTACATTTGTTTGGATTCATCTCTTTCTCAACTGGGTCTGATCTTCTCTTCATCTTTGGCCTATGAGCAGCTCTTTTGATTGGAGGAGGAAGAGTCTTAGCAGCATCCGATTGTACCCAGTGCACTTCAAAAAGAACTCTCTTACTATCTCCAGCCCAGATAGCTTTCCATTTTTGGCTTTTTGGCTTAATGAAGTCATCCAGTCTTTTTTGCTGCACTGGAGCTAAAGCGCTAACATGTTTCTCTAGCTTCTTTTTGTGTGCTGCCATCTTTCGCATTAGATAACATCTTAAGTCCTCGCACATTGTCAGTATTGGCTTACCCCTGTATGCAATATCTTAGCATTCCAAACTTCACACATATTATTGGTGATATTGTCAACCTTGGGTCCGGGACTAAAAAACGCCTTTGACCAAGCAGCTGGATCAAACCTATCAAGATATTCCCAAGCTGGAACACTGATCTGTTTCAGCTTTTCCATAGCTGCCTTGAACTCAATTTGTGTGGTGCAACGTGCACAATCCCATACAAGTTGCTTGGTCTGTTGGTCCTTAAATTGCTTGATGAAATTCTTCCAAATGTGTAATACGCAGTTCCTATGAAAAGCCCTTGGAAATATGTCCTTTAAGGCTAATACCAATCCCTACCAGAAAACCAACAATGCAGGCCAATAACCCAATTTGGACCAACAATGCATATCAATAAATAAAAAAGGCCATCAAACAAGTTCAGAGAAACAAATCATATCAATAAAGAATAAGGTATGAGATTCTCATAATTCAGACCAGCAATGCATATCAATAAAGAATAAGGCCATCAAACAAGTTCAGTCAAACAAATCATATCAATAAATAATAAGGTATGAGATTCTCACAATTCAGACCAGCAATGCATATCAATAAATAACAATGAATGAAATGAAATAACTATTTTTTAATACCTTTTGCTGGTCCGATATAAAATTTCAGCCCCTTTCTGTGCTATCACCTAAGTCATGCTGAAGTTGTGTTAAGAACCATTTCCAAGTGTCCTTACACTCATTCGGCACAACTGCATATGCAATAACAAAGAAATGGTTATTGCCATCTTGACCCACTGCTGATAGTAGCTGACCGCCATAATAGCCCTTAAGAAAACAACCGTCTAATCCAATCAAAGGCCTGCATCCTTCTATAAAGCCCTTCTTGCAAGCATCCAAGCTTATATATAGTCTATCAAACAAAGGGAGAGACTTTGGCTGAGGTATCACGTCTAATCTTGCAGTTGAACCAGGGTTTGTCCTATGCAGTTCCATCAGGTAATCCCTAATCTTACCATATTGTGCTCCTTCGTCGCCAATTACCTCCTCCCTAGCTGCCTTAAGTGCCCTGCTTATCATTTTACCACTCAGTTGGATGTTGTAGTCTTCGATCATGTATTCCATAGCTTGCTTTGGCTTCATGTCTGGCTGAGTAAGAAGCCTCTTAACTAACTTTGAAGTTACCCACTGCCTATCAGCAAGGTTGCTGCTGAAATTCCTCCCACAATTATGCTCATTGAACAAAGTTTTTACCTGATAACATCCATGTGCACTATTCCATGATGTTAATATTAGCTATGAACAATTTTCACTTGCACAGGCTGTCCTGACCCTCTGCTTCTCATTCTTCAGATACATAACATCTTTACCCTCATATACAAAATAATCCTTCAGCGCACTCTTGAATGCTTCCATTGTAGTGAAGGTTTGTCCAACTTTAAATTCAACCTCCCCGTACTCAGTTTCTTCATTAAAGGCATCATATGCAGTCCTCCCTTCATCCTCAGATGACACTGGGCTGTTGAAAGCTTCACTTTCATAATCATATGGCTTGTCATAATCCGAATCCAATTCCTCAATAGTTGGCCCAACACTCCCGGATGTGCCACCCAAACTAGTTCCAATGCCACTTAAACCACCACCTATAGTGTCATTCTTACTTCCATTATACCTTTCATCTCTCATAATATGTTTTCTTCTAGTGCCCTTATACTTCTTAGAAGGCCTTTTTTGGACAGAATTTTTCTTAGCTGTGTCCATACTATCCTTTCCACCTGAACCAACCCCAACCTCCACATTTGGGCCAGTCTTATCTTTAACTTTTGGGCCATGTCTAGCTTTCTTTTTAGGTGAAAGTCTCTTCTTCTTCTTCTGAATATTTTTCCTTTTCCAAACTCTCATCACTGCTGTCTGTATCCTCAAAATCAGAAGGAGGAGGCTTATAAGGCTCATCTTCTGTGGTCTCGTATCCATCATCTGAAGATGATGATGATTCACTCAGCACAACATTATCACGCTCCACACCATCATCAACAACTTCAGGGACATCTATCGGGTGATCAAAGTAAAGATAAAATTCATTGTTACCCTTATTTCTCTTCTGAGCATTCCTCAGTTCGTTTATCTCAGCATCACCTTTAATAACATGTAGCCCAGTTTCCATGTCATCAGCAGTGTTGTCAAACTAATACATCTCCTTATATGTTGTATACCCTAACTCCTTAAATAAAATTTCTAGATCAAAAAAGTTAATATAGTCTAAATTCATAGGTGGATATTTATGTACTTTTCCATTAACATAACATAATACCCCCTCTGAATTTCTCTTGAAACTTTTTCTATGATAAAATACAGGAACAACCATAAAATCATCCATCTGAGACAAACAAAATAAATGATATTTTATAACAACCTCTATATAAATAATTGTAATTTTAATTGAGTACATATATATTTTAATTGAGTACATGTAGTTAAAGTAGGTATATATTCTAATGAAGTATTACATATATGGAGACACAAGAAAAAAATTTCAACATCACTATTATGCATGATGTAATATAGTCAAAGTATGTAGGTATATATTTACTGGTTTGTTGTTTCACGAAAAAATCAAATTTTAATAGAGTACATAAACATTTGCTAAGGTATATATTTGCCTTAAACTTTAATAGAAAATTGCTGTGAACTCTTTTATAAACATTAATCATAACAATGTTTATATATATATATATATATATATATATATATATATATATATATATATATATATATATATATATATAATATTAAAATTTGAATAAAGATAATATATCTGTCAGATTTGTTGTTATATACAGAGTTTGTGATTTTAATACAAGCAAATCGATGCATTTTAAACCCACTTGCAAACTGTATATGAATTCCATTGAACCTTATTTTCTATATGAATTCCATTGCAGGAAGGGAAAACATCTATCTCTCTTGATGGCAAAATCCCCCCAAAATTAGCAACATTGAGCCCTAACCAAACTCTATCTTTGTTAGGCGACACCAAGCCAGAAAACAAAAAATGCAAACACTCAGAAACTCAAAACTAATTAAACAATACACAATGTAACTAATATTTTATTTGAATAATCTGTTACTTACCTTGAACGTCAACGTCGTCAACGTCGTCAGGGAGTCCGTTAGTAGTGCCGTCTGAAGCTTCACTTGGAGCGTTGTCAGCAACACTGTCAGCGTCTTACTCAACTCCACAGCCAGGTAGAGCGTTGTCGTTTTGTCGTCTTCAGAGAGTCTTCAGAGGGAACATGAAAAGATTGTGGGTTTTCTGTAATTAGGAGAAAGGGAAGAAGGGTTAAATGGAAACCCAAGGCATGTACTCTACGCACCATTTTAATCCCCCACACAAAACGACAGCGTTTTTATTTGGGAGAAAGGGACAGATCGACCCCTGTCCATTTTTAAATTGACAGCTTGGCACTTCAAGGACACTTGGCAGCCAGCTCATCACCGTTAAGTGACACGTATGCTTATTCCGGTTGTTTTCAACGTCGGAAGGCACAGAAGGACCGCTATGTCTCACGGAATGCAAAGACAGGGACCGGAACGCACCTTTTTCTTGGACAGGGATCGCTTTGTCCTTATGAATATTGGACAGGGACCGGGTTGGGTGTTTACTCTATAAATTACTAACTCAATAATATTACATATTCAAAATTAAATTAAAGGTTGCAAATCAATGTACTACAATAATTTTTGTGCTATTTGATAAAAAAAATAAAAAAATTATTGGGCACAACTGCCTTTAATCTAATTACACTCCAAGTCACCAATGTCACTAAAGCACCATTTCAATTGAAGAATTTATATAACCTCACACTTATATTAGAAATCAACGTAAATGATTTTAACTTTTAAAAATGCTCTCAACTGTTACCAAGATATTTGTCCTAACAAAAAATACTGAAACTCGACCCCCTATTACAACAAATCTAACAAGTAATACTACAAAAATTTTATTTATTTAAAATATTATTTATATTATTTATATTCTTCATTAATTATAGGAACTAACTTCACCAACACTAATATTATTAGATCTAGATGACATACTAATCAAGAGATTAAGGAGAAAGAAAAATAAACGAATCCAGGACACATATTCAGATGAAGAACATACATATAAAGATGGAACAAAAAAAGACAATAAAAAATGTATACAAATTAATAATTTCGAAAGAACATATGAAAAAAAAACAAATCAAATAACAACTAAAAATAAAAAAGGACAAATACCTCATAAAAAGACTAAATCTGTCAATTAAAACAAATACGAAAATAAAAACAACAAATAAAAATGTAACTTTGTATAACTTCGATATATAAAATTTTTATATTATAAAATATTTTAAATAAAAACCACAGCAAATTTAATATTAATTTATATATATTTTAATTATTTTTAAATAATATAATTCTTATTAAAATATATTTTATACTATCATTAATTTATCACTCCGCGCATCACGTGGGTCTCAATCTAATTATAAATAAAAGGATTTAACTAACATGTATCTTAGACACATGATAAGATTATTATTAGTAAAAGATTTTTAATTTTTTATTTAATAAATATAAAATAAATACAATAAAAACTTAAATTTTTTATATTTTTAATAAAAACTTTTTCAATTTATAATTTTAATATATATTTTTAGGATACAAGATAGATAAATTTTAATAAAATATAAAAGAAAAAATAAAAATGCTGAGCATAGAAGGAGAAGTAGAGTTCCAAAATATATTATTTTCAATTCCTTTCAACAAATACTAATGCGCTCCACATAAAATAAGAAATATAATATTTTCAGAAAATTAATTTACTATTAAAAATAAAATAAACAATAAAATATTATAAATTATAAATTATAAATTTAAATTATTGATATAAAATATAATAAATATAGTTAAAATTAATATGTTTTATTAATAAATAATATTTAATGATAAGTTTTTTTTACCTATTTAAAATTTAAGTTTAATTTTAATGTACTGAAAATATAAAATATTTTATAATTATATTTATTTTTTAGATGATTACGTAGTTAATTTTATTAATATAATAATATGTGTTTTGATAAATATGTAAAATTATTTTATACTAATAATGTATTAAATTGAATTCTTAAAAAAAAAATTTAATTTTAATATACTATTAATATAAAATAAAATTTATATACAATTATTTTTATATAAAGTTAATAATTTAATATATTTAATTAAATTATAATTAAATTATTTTTAAATATAAAATAATTTTACGCTTGTACTCTCGATTTATGAAAATTCATAAAAAAAATCTAGGAAGTTAATTCTATATGCAACTAAGCAACTAATTTTTTAAAATAATTCTTCTTTTTCTTTTGATCTAAATTACTATCACTTCTATCTCTCTAGAGTTGAGAAGCAAAAGGATTATTTTTAATAATTCTAGATATTTTTTTAGTTTTGAATTTTTTTAATAATTTTGAACGATTATTTTTTTAGGTATTCTAATGTATTATTTTTATAGGTTTTAGATATTTTTTTCATATTTTAGATGTTTTTTCTTTTTAAATTTTAGTGAATTCTTTTTAATAGTTTTAGATATTTTTTGTTTCAGATTTTTTTATTATGTTTTAAATATATTTTTTATAATAATTTTAGATATTTTTTATTATATTTTTTATTTTTATTTTAAGAGTTTTTTAAAATTAATTTTAAATAATAAATTGAATTTGTTTGCAGCCCAATTGTCCAATTAATAGTTGGCTAGTTGGCTGTTTTGAGCAGGATTGTAAAAAGAAAACCTTTTCTAGCACAAAAGATATAATATTTGAGATACACGGCATAATTGTGAGAAGACCAATGACCAAAACCGATCTGGAGAAGCTTCCTTCACTGCTTCATCACACAAACAAAAACACACACTCTTTTCGCTGCTCCTTCCATGTTCCATTGGCGATCAATCTTCTCTCTATCTCCATCGATGCTGCTTCCTGCTATCTTCCATAAGGTTTGACCACACAACAACATCAATCTCATTCATCACTTTGCTTCTTTGAAATTCTTGCTTGATCTGTTCTCTGCAAATTTCAGCATCTTTCTAGGGTTAGGGTTTCTCCGTTTTTACTGAGATCTAATTCGGGATTACTAAAATTCGACCAAAAGGGTATTTAGGGTTTGTTTCTGTTTACTCAATTAAACGATGCAACAACAAGAACAAGAGCAACCACAGCAACAGCAACAACAACCACCACTCAGAAGACGCGAGGAAGAGCATGCTTCGCTGTCTCCATCTACGAAGCTGCGCTCTCAGAACCATCTCGAGGCGGGTCCCGACCCTTACCGGAGGACCCGCCCTGAGGGCTCAGACCGATCACCGGTTGTCCCGCAGAGGAATTTGAGCCCACTGAAGGTTGATGGAGTGAGAAGGGTTGGTTCTGGAAATAAAGGGGTTAGTGATGGTTTTGAAGGAAAGGATTATGATTGGCATTCGGGTTGCCGAAGGAGTGGCCAGCCCCGGTCAAGGTCCCCACCTGTTGAACTAGTCAGGAAAAGGGCACATTTTGATGATGGGACTGGGCATGGGAACTGTTCACCACCGCCTGTGGGGTTGAGACCAAGATATGAGCTGTCACAGACCATGGATTGCTGTGTTGATGATGAAAATCTGGATGCAAAGCGAGTTTATGGTGATAGAGAGAAAGAATTCATTGATAGCAGGTTTGGTGGTGGGCATGGTATAGTGGATCACAAGTTTGTGATGCGTGAAAATGAGGCAGGAGGTTCGTATAGGTCAATTGCGGATATGGGTTTAGCTCCAAGGTATGAAGAAACTGACATGGGTGTAGCTCCACGGTATGAAGAAAATGACGGGCACTTGCCCCCACAGTCTAGGAGTGTTCCTATGGCTAGGTTTGACCATGAAAGGCCACAACGAAGAGACCCTCTACCTATGGATAAGACACACATTGCAGCATCCCACAATGAGGCTGAGAAAACTATGTATCATGCAAGGGGTGTCTCATATTATGCAGTTTCTCCCCCTTATACGAAGGATTTTGCAGGCACTTCTCACATCCGTGGTTATGGAAACTCCTCCATGGAAATGTCAAGGAGTGATTTTCTACGTTCACGTGGTAATGGAGTTTATTTGCGTACATCTTATGATGTGCCAAGGAGCAGTGGAAAACTAGCAGAACCTGTAGGATTTAATGGACATGGGCAAAGGCCATCAGTACACACTAGTAGAGATCCTGAAATTGGGCAGAGGAGTATGATGTGCCACCAACAGTGTGAGTTTAGTCCTGCTAGGGCTGAGCATGCGGATTTTATTAATTCTAAATTACAGGTTAATTCAGCACAGGATGAGCGTGTATATCAGTATGATGATATACCTAGAAGAGTAGCTCCTCATGGTCGAGTAGACTATGAGCAACCATTAATGGATTATGATAATAGGGAGTTATCCGGACCTTATATCTCACATCCAGATTTAGATAGAACTGAAAAGAGTGAAGATTCTTATGGCTATCAAAGGAGGGTTGTTTTACATGACCACCCTCCATTACAAAGGCCAAGGTATTCTGACTATCATGATATGAGAAGAACATCAAATGCACCGACACAAGGTGAGACCTATTCACATTCTGGGTATAGTTATCCTGAAATTGGAAAGAGAACACCACAAGATCATAAAGTTTCATATCTGGGTGCGCCAGAGGTTGATCGATTATCAAATCCGAGATCAGAATTTGAATCTCGAAGAGATGGAGGTTCAGGACTTCATCAAGAAAGGTTTCACAGTCCTCCTTTGTCTATGCCTAATTCTGGAACCTACAGACAAGCTGTCAGAGTGCAAGAAATGAGACAGGATTTTGGCAATCATGGCCATCCAGATAGATTTTTGAAAAGAAAATACAATGCTAATGATGAAGCTGATGTGCATGATTTTAGAAGAATAAGATCAAGTAAATGGGATGGAGCCGAAGAATTTCAAGATTTATATGAAAGTGAAGAGTGGGTAGATGATGAAGATATGGATATGATGTATTCATCTGGTGATATTGGATCCAACCATAACATGTATGTGAAGTATAAGAGTAAGTACAATGAGTTGGAGTATGATGATTTTCCATCTGATGACTGGATATTACCTCAAGAGTCTATGGGACATGTACAAAGACATTCGATTCGGTATCAGAAGTATTCCAGTCAAAATATAAAGCATCATCCAAGGGCTAGTACTGCAAGCTGGTATAAATCCCAGCAACATTCTAAAAGAAATGCAATTCATAAGCAACCTAAAGTTTGGAAAAAGTATCATGGTTACGATGAAAGTAAGCATACAACTAATGATGAATCATCTGAAGATTGGGTTTGTGCCACAGAATCTGAACCAACTGAGGGCTCTGAGGAGTTTGAACAAATGGTTCATGAGGCTTTCTTAATGTTCTCCAAGAGGTTGAATCTGAACTCATCTGTCTATAGAAGGTACCGGGATCAAGGAAAAGCTGGTAGTTTGTACTGCATTGTATGTGGCAGAAGGTCTGTTTTCTTTTCTATGATGCTCTTTTATGAAATTGAGCACTTCTGTTCACATATTGAATTAGGAGTTCCCTAGTATTTAACTTAACAGATTGAGTCAACTACATGTGTTATTATTCCTGGGATCATGTTTTAGGTTCTACAGCTCCGGAAATATAACACATTGATATGAGCAGTTGTTATTGCTTTGTTAAGGTGGATGCCGTGATGGGTTGATATCACTGTGCCCGTGCAAATAGGATCAAACATATGGTTAAGTGGTCTGCGGATGAACATGAATCGCAAAGCTAGGATAAGTGTTGTCTATTCTTTTGAATGGTGGTGAAAGTTACATTTAATTTTGCTGGTTTTGCATGGTTTCAAAGTTGGGTTAGAACTTTAGTTAACCTTGTGTTCGTATAAATGTAAATTTTTAGCTAGTTGATTTAGCCTTTGGGTACTTCAAAAATTGGAGCCTAATTGTATTCAGGAGGAACGGTTAGACAGCTAGTATAATTTGAGACAGGAAAGATTTTATAGCTTTTGATTGTGAGATGGTAGATGAATTTTAAGTTGTTGATTTAAGGTTGACAACCACCAAACGGATTGCTACTTGCTTGGCCATGGCTTGACATAGTGATGATAATAGAGTACTGTTATCTCAAAATTGCCCAGACTACTGAGGGTTCTTGGTTGTAAAAACTGATTTTCCAGTTACAAGTATGGCTGTAATTTTGGGTTTTAAGATTATTACTGGGAGGGGTGAATATTTGAATATGTGCTGCTTTCCACTGAAATTAGGAATAACATGAATTAAATAAATTAGCTGGGTTATTTAATCAATTTTTCTCCTGTTTGAGGGTATTCATGGCTGACATAGCCAAGTTCCTTAGGGTATGTTTGAGAGAGAACATTAAAATCAGGGGAGAGGCAGGGAGTGGTAAGAATGGTTCTCCAAAACCTGTGTTTGGGAGTGTCCTGTTAGTATTGAAGGCAAGGGTCAGTGAGGGACATGGCTTGGCTTAGCCATCGTAACAGTTAAATTTTGAGTTCACCCGAGTTGGATAGTCAATAAGAGAGGTAATATTTTACTTTCTCACATTTTATCTCTTTTAGGAAGGGATAAGGCCATAAGGGATAATATTGGAAGATAAAGTTTATACTCCTTTCCATTATTCCATTCTTTTACATTAAAGACTTCCAAACATCAGAGTGGCTCTCTTCTAACCATTATATTCCGCACATCACTATTCCAAAATTTATTTTTTCATATAAGTATTTTTCTATTCCATTATTAACCCTTCCATTCCATCATCTTTTACTCCCAAGTATAACCTTAGGAACTCCTGAGAGGTGAATGACGACAAGTTAGTGGCTATGTGGCTGTTATTGATTTGATAAATAGATTAGGAAGTAAACCAGAAAGTTACTCATAAGCTGTTTCATGTACATTGATGCATATAAAGTAAAGTTTGGGTCTTTCTGATGTCGGAGAGTATAACATTCACAGAATTATTTATATTTTTTCTGATTAGCTTCAGTCATTTATCTTGAAGATTTGCCAGTAATGTTTGGGTCTTTCAATTTAGTGCTCTTTTCTGTCATTGCATCAGGCAATTTTGTTAGTTACATTGTAATTAGAACATTGGGTTGCTATTAAATTTCCTGGTAGTCTATTATTTGGACCATTGAACAGTTCATAATATACTAGTAAGACTAACGTTTTTTTTTTTTCATTTTTTTTTCAAGATGAAGTATAATTTCCATTATATAATTCTAACTTCTTTATTTGTACTCTTTATTTGCCTCATGATACAGCTCCTCGAAGGAGTTCATGGACACTCAACGCCTAGTTACCCATGCTTTTATGTCCCATAAGGTTGGGCTTAGAACAAAGCATTTGGGTCTTCACAGAGCAATTTGTGTTCTGATGGGATGGGATACTATTGTTCCTCAAGATACAGTGACTTGGGTTCCCCAGATATTGCCTCATTCAGAAGCTATGGCTCAAAAGGAGGATCTGATTATCTGGCCTCCAATTACTATCATCCATAACATATCAATGTATGATGACAATCCACAGAACTGGAAGGTTGTGAGCATGGAAACGATTGAATCTTTCCTAAGAGGTGGGTTTGTTTTTTGATGTTGTTTATCTTGGATGGTAAAAACATAATATGTAGAAAACTGTTAGTGAAGTGCACACGCTGGTTTAAAACTCAATTCAGGTAAGAGGTGATTTGTGATGATTTGATACTGTGCAACAAGAACTTTAAAACTTGAATATAACTTGATTTATTTTTTAGTGTATTTACAAGAATCATCCATTTGAATATGCAGGTTTAGCATGATAAATGTAAATTTATTCCACTTGAAACTTGTATTCCTAATTGGCATCTGATCATTGTATGTTGTCTTGGGAAAACTGCCCTTTTTCTTTTCTTTTAATTTCAAAATTTGCAGGTAAAGGCTTTGTAAGGGGAAGAATCAAATTATGCCTAGGGAAGCCTGCGGATCAAAGCGTTATCTTGGTGAAATTCCTCGGTACCTTTGGTGGTCTGGGAGATGCAGAGAGGCTTCACAGATATCTTTCTGACAATAATCATGGCAGGAATGAATTTGAGAGAGTAAAATCTGAAGGCATCAAAAGCTGCAACATCAAAGAAACACGTGAAGGAGACAGAGTGGAGAAGATTCTTTATGGTTATGTTGGAATTGCAGAGGATTTGGACAAACTAGATTTCAATAGTAAGAAATGGAGTATGGTAAAGAGCAGGAAGGAGATAGAGGACCTGGACAATGCTCCTGTTAAACCTGACGAGAGGCGATAGTCACAGCATACGATTGAAGAACCTTTCAGGAATTTCAGGGACCCCCTGGTGCTATGAATGAATTCAATTTTAAGTGCATATTTGTATTTTAGCTGTGCATGTTAATAGTTCCATATATGGGTATAACTGGAATTCCAATGAATAGTCCTAAGATATCTGTTTCTTGTTTGAGTATTTGGACTGTATCTGACTGAAAGCTGATGTAGGAGAGTTGAACATAGGATGCCATATTCAAATGAGGTGCAGGAGATTTAATCATTAAGTTATGGGCTTAACTTTGAATCAAGCTATTTGTTAAATGAATGTTTGATGTTAAGAAAATAGTACATTATAAGGTCAATAAAATGTATCCATTTATTTGCAGCCCATTGGCCAGCGGCAGATTCTTAGCAGATTTTGAAATGGAGTTTAGATTCGCAACAGGTTAGGGAATACCGTGAGAAATAAAAAAAAAATTGAATCCATTTATTTGCAATATGAAGTGGATAAATTTAGGAATCTGTTTAGGTTAGTATTTTTGAGTAAAATAGGGAGAAAAAAAGCTTTCTTTTCTTCTCTAATATACTTATTTTATATATTTTTCTTATCATCTCATGTCTCCATCATAATATATTAAATGAAGAAAGACACAAAAAAATATTAAATGAAGAATGTAAATTATATTTGTAACATTTGTTACTACCTATTGATAGATGGTTTTACATTATATACTAATTTTAACAAAATATTTTGTAGTAATTTCATGCTATTATTATTTCTTATTTGAATATAAATATTCACATTGATTACCAAATAATTTGATATATCTTGATATAAGAAAACAAATGTTAAGATATAACTCAACTTGTTTTACATGTCTAGACAATTTTCCATGTATTACCAGTTGACGGGATGACTGTTCTGCCTCACTTAGTGAAGCGGTCTTGAATTCCTCTTCCATCCTATCTAACGGCCGATTGGTGGGTTAAGCCTACTAATTCTTTTTTTATTAATTTATTTCTTTTATTAATAAACCATTAAATATTAAACAATATATATAATTTTACAATCATTTCGATAAATTTATAATTTCTAAAAATATAAAAAAATATTTTTAAATTCAAAAATATTAAAGTCTTTATAATTCTAAATATGTCATAAACATAATCAGTAACTAAGTTTTTTAAAACAAAATAATAAAATCAACGTTATAAAAAATAAAACAAACATTATCTACAACATGTAATTAAATATTCTCAAATCTCTAATCAATCAAACATAAAACATAATCCAAATTATAAATTAAAATATTTTCAATTACAAAAAAAAAAAAGACGAGCTTGCCGGAAAAGTCCACTCCGCCCCGTCAAAGCTCGCAGATTAGGTGGTGCGAGTTAGACAGACTTTTTTAATTATGGCAGTTTCAACCCGGTAGGTTTCAGGTCCGTTTGTCACCCTTAGTTATAAGCTAGTAACATCTAATGACCTTTGCTAGCATTATCTCTTAATTAATAATAAATTTAATATTATTATTAGATTATTTTTTAAGAAAAAAACTATCATATTATTTAGTTGTCATTAATTCTATTCATTACAATGTTATTCTATTTTTTAATATTTTACACTATAGATCAAAGAACCTATGCATTTTTTAATTTTTAGGATGAAATTAAAAGTTGTGAAATCATTTAATATTCAATGATATTAAGAATAACAATTGTGAAAATATTTGGACTTATGAAAACCAAATAGAAAAAAATAACGACTTTTTGTTATACTCTATCAAAAAGATCTACTTAAACAAATACTTCAATATATATACTAAATAGTAAATACATTGAATAATTAAATTTTATCATACTATAGAATTTATTATGATACAATTCTGTTTTAGGAAGGATTCTACTTAAACAAATACTTCAATATATATACAATATAATACAATGATAATAATATCATGAATTAGTTGTCTAAAAAATTTTGTACAAAAAGGGTATAGCATAAGTTTTCTGTATATTTTGCAGGTCTGAATCTAGTTGGATCTAATTTGGAAGGATAATAAAGATCAAACTGAAGATGTGGAGCAATATCAGATTTAAAACTAGATACAATTGATAATTTCCAGTTAGTGTATATAATACAAATTAAAGCAAAAATGCTGCTTAATATTTTCTTGACATACTTGGTACAGAACCCTGTAAATAATAGACACATTTCTTTCTTTATTTCCTGTTGCTTCTTTATACAAATTCTTTTCATTTCTAATCCTATGAAACGTTTATCTTGTCTGGAAATTGAGGTACCTGATGCTATATGCAAATACAAAGAGAAATATTAAAACAAAAGCAACATGAGCCACAGCAACTTCTCCGAGAAAGTTGTAGTGATAACCCATTTGTTTCTCAAGGTAGTGTCTCACTGATAATGTGCCAGATCCAGGAACTGCAACTGGAGAATCTTTGTCACCTATCTGTGAGGTTAGTAGACCATATATGGTCCAAGCTGGTGGGCTAGCCCAGTAGAACCACCTCCACCATATTGGAATTTGCTGCAAAAATTGAGAAGGACAATGATATTTCAGGTTAAAACTTCACTTACATGATTCAATATCTAATAGAAAGAATGGATAGACAATAATATAACAAAATATATGTAATACTAGCTTCTTCATGAAGATTCTTGATTACCTATCAACTTAGAGCCAAAAAAGATTTCCATATATGTGCATTTAATGTGTGATCTATATTCCTTAAACAAGAAGGATAATGTGCAATTTGCTTTCTTACTCATGGCTACAAACAGATTTGATCATTGGTTTTCTATACATACCGACTTTCGGATAAGGAAACCGGCGAACATGTTCCAGAACATCAGGAAGAAGGACATGACAATCGCAGCGATTTGGTGGTTTGGTGTGAGAGCCACAGTCATCATTCCATAAAGTGTGAAGTAGACAAAAGAAATGAATATGAAATAGTATAACCAGAAGAACTTGTCAGCATGCCAAAGGAACCCCATCATTGAGTGAATGATAAGTGTGTAGATCATTGTCTGGATTGCAACATATATACATTCTATTGCTACCTGCATTAGATTTCATGAATCTTCTCAGTAATTGGGAATAAATTATCAATTGTTTTTGCTTTGTATCTGTGAAAAGGGTCATCTTTTGTTCACCTGAGCAATTGCATAAGGGAGAGCTGAGTACATTCCAGCCGCTCTTTCTCGGTAGAACACAGTTCTTTCTATTGCAACAACAGGTTGGACAGCATTTGTGTTGGTGGATCCAAGAAAGAAAATTGTAGTATACATAGCTCCCACTAGATTTATAAGGTCCTGCTCTGTTTCACTGCAAGAAAGAAAAGTAATTTTCCTCACATGAAACTAATTTGACAAGATTTTGATGATTCCTAAAAGTATTTCAACTACACTTCTATTCAATCCAAAATTTTAACAGGAAGTATCATCCAACATGAACAAAGCTTTGAGATGTTTCATTGCCATCAAACAAAGAATTCATGACACTCTTGGTTTTATGTAAAGTTCAACTCTCTTTCGTATAAAACATAGAAGTTAAAACATCTTGCAAACTTACGTTTTATCTCCTTTTTTCCAAAAAATGAATCCAAAAATTATCCCTACAGCTATTGTCATGAAGAACCGGATGGCATTATAAGTTGGATTCCTCCAGTATGACATTTGCTGTTTCCAAAAGCAAGCTTTGCACTGAGTTATGAAGGACTGAGAGTATCTAGTAGGGAAATAAAGGTCCTTTGTTCCCGGTAATGGTGTGCTTAGCTCTTCAATAAGCTCTTGATTCCTCCTGAAAAGAGTTGATATAAAAAATGTAAGATGATGTATAATTTCGGATTTGGCAGTGTTTGGCAATGAAGTTCCAAGCTATGCTTAACTGATATAATTCTGACTTATTGTACAATTCTGCAAAGTCTACACCAAGCTGAGACTCAACTGCAGGGGAACTGATCTCTAACATCCATGTCGCGGGGTTATATCCGTCTCTGATTTTCGGTACTCCTGGAATAGCCTGAAAAACATTACATAGTTTACATTGATTACTAATACATTTTGGCATTTGCAGTACAGAACTTCAGAAATCATACTCACCTCAAAGTATTCTATAAGTTTTTGAGAATGTAGACCAAGGGGACCACCGTATATGATTTGTCCTCCTCTCTTCATCAAAAGAAGCTGAAGGAAACATGAAAATTAAGAGAGCACTGTGTCTTCATAACTGCTATAGAAAAATAATGTTTATCTTGAAATACTGGGAATTCATACCTCATCAAAAGCTTCAAATATGTCAATGCTTGGTTGATGAATGGTGCAGACTACAGTTCTACCAGTATCCACTGTATTTCTGACGGTACGCATAACGACTGCTGCGGCTCTAGCATCAAGTCCAGAAGTTGGCTCATCCATAAATATGATAGAAGGATTTGCAACCAATTCCACAGCAATGGTGAGTCTCTTTCTTTGTTCAGTTGATAAACCATTAATGGCAGGAAGGCCTACTAGAAAATTCCTCATCAGATTTAGCTCAACAAGCTTCATAACTTCCTCAACAAACATCTGCAATACATGGAAATTGTTTTAGAATAATGGTTCTATTTACATCAATTTAGGGTGGTTTAAGATTTAGGAAGAAACACACCATCTTTGTTTCTTTGTTGATCTCTTTACCAAGACGCAGCCAAGCAGAAAACACGACGGATTCATAGACTGTTAGATTTGGAGAATGGATATCATTTTGTTCACAATAACCGCTAACCCTTGCAAATGTTTCTTGGTTCTTTGGATAACCAGATATGTAGATGCTTCCTTCAATGTAACCACCAGTTTTTCTTCCTGCAAGAACATCCATCAATGTAGTTTTTCCAGCACCAGTTACACCTACTAATGCTGTTAGTAATCCAGGCCTGAAAGCTCCACTAACATTCCTTAGTAATTGTAACCGATTCTCTTCAACTCCTTGTTTTTTAACTTCCTGATACCAACAAAAATGTTACCACATTATAAATACTCCAGAGGATTAACATAGTTACAAATATAGAAAAACCACAAAGTATTTGTCATAGATAGGAAATTGATGTAGGACTAGAGTGTTCTGCAATTTACAGATGGCATAATGTAGTAGTTCACGTGATTGAATGCAAGCGATAGGGGCCGAAAGGGTAACACCATTCCCCTCTTGGCTTTTGAATCATCTGGATTGCTTCTTTCTGCTAGCTCAGTGCCTGCATTTAGCCATTAGCTTGTTGTTCAAAAGGAAATATACTATTTCTAATCCTAACAGATGGTGTAATTTTCAAACTGTTAAGAAAGAAACAAATGTTGAATACAAGATGAAAATCATTCTGCATCAACTAGAAAGTTATCTGATTTCAGAATAATGACAAAGTACACATTATAATGGAACGTGACTAGTTTTGAAAGAACAAAGCAGGTACTTTTCTAAAAACTTGCTGTGACATATAGCATTAAGTTGACTCTTTCCAACAAGAGAGTGCATTTTCCCAGAAGAAAAGTATTTTTACAGGATATCAGCAAGAAAGAAAATGGTAAGATCTAGTAGGCTCAAATTTTTTCGCAGTTGAAGCATTACTCTGTTTTGTAGTTCCCTCCATCTCGTCTTCATCATCCACAATAATTGATTTGGAATCACCAAATGCTGCAATTTAACTTTCAACATCTTGTTAGGAACAGTCTTATATTATATCACAACAGAAACAAGTAGTCTTGAAACTTACGATTCAGAAATGTCAGAGCAGCAATGAAACAAATGTTGAAGAGTAGCGAAAAGCCTAGGAGAGCACCAACAGAAATCCAGTACCAATAGTCTTCTGTAAACATGCCTCTAGCCCTGAGAAGAGCTTTCCCAACTGTAGGCTCAGGAA